>NW_028125458.1:0-187500 GCF_965194825.1 Balaenoptera physalus | reverse complement strand
GGTTAGGGTTAGTGTTAGGGTTAGGGCTCGGTTTAGGGTACGGGTTAGGATTAGGGTACGTGTTAGGGTTAGGGTAGGGGTTAGGGTTAGGGTACGTGTTACGGTTAGGGTAGTGATTAAACCTATCCCACTCTCTAGATACCCCTTAGCACGTAAAGGAATATTATTTGGGGGTCCAGCCATGGAGAAGAGTTTAGACACTAAGATAATATAAGGAACACACACATTATAAAGAAATCACATTAGTATTCTCTTTTTAAGCTGTTCCTTAAAACACTAGTGCTTAGGAAATCTATTGGAGGCAGAAGCAGTCAAGGGTAGCCTAGGGTTAGGGTTAGGCTTAGGGTTAGGCTTAGGGTACCGTTTAGGGTACGGGTTCGGGGAGGGCTTCGGGTACGGCGTAGGGTATGGGTTAGGGTTAGGGTTAGGGTTAGTGTTAGGGTTAGGGCTCGGTTTAGGGTACGGGTTAGGATTAGGGTACGTGTTAGGGTTAGGGTAGGGGTTAGCGTTAGGGTACGCGTTAGGGTTAGGGTAGTTATTAAACCTATCCCACTCTCTAGTTACCCCTTAGCACGTAAAGGAATATTATTTGGGGGTCCAGCCATGGAGAAGAGTTTAGACACTAGGATAAGATAAGGAACACACCCATTATAAAGAAATCACATTAGGATTCTCTTTTTAAGCTGTTCCTTAAAACACTAGTGCTTAGGAAATCTATTGGAGGCAGAAGCAGTCAAGGGTAGCCTAGGGTTAGGGTTAGGATTAGGGTTAGGCTTAGGGTACGGCTTAGGGTACGGGTTCGGGGAGGGCTTCGTGTACGGCGTAGGGTATGGGTTAGGGTTAGGGTTAGGGTTAGTGTTAGGGTTAGGGCTCGGTTTAGGGTACGGGTTAGGATTAGGGTACGTGTTAGGTTTAGGGTAGGGGTTAGGGTTAGGGTACGCGTTAGGCTTAGGGTAGTTATTAAACCTATCCCACTCTCTAGATACCCCTTAGCACGTAAAGGAATATTATTTGGGGGTCCAGCCATGGAGAAGAGTTTAGACACTAAGATAATATAAGGAACACACACATTATAAAGAAATCACATTAGGATTCTCTTTTTAAGCTGTTCCTTAAAACACTAGTGCTTAGGAAATCTATTGGAGGCAGAAGCAGTCAAGGGTAGCCTAGGGTTAGGCTTAGGGTTAGGCTTAGGGTACGGCTTAGGGTACGTGTTCGGGGAGGGCTTCGGGTACGGCGTAGGGTATGGGTTAGGGTTAGGGTTACGGTTAGTGTTAGGGTTAGGGCTCGGTTTAGGGTACGGTTTAGGATTAGGGTACGTGTTAGGGTTAGGGTAGGGGTTAGGGTTAGGGTACGCGTTAGGGTTAGGGTAGTTATTAAACCTATCCCACTCTCTAGATACCCCTTAGCACGTAAAGGAATATTATTTGGGGTTCCAGCCATGGAGAAGAGTTTAGACACTAAGATAATATAAGGAACACACACATTATAAAGAAATCACATTAGGATTCTCTTTTTAAGCTGTTCCTTAAAACACTAGTGCTTAGGAAATCTATTGGAGGCAGAAGCAGTCAAGGGTAGCCTAGGGTTAGGGTTAGGCTTAGGGTTAGGCTTAGGGTACGGTTTAGGGTACGGGTTCGGTGAGGGCATCGGGTACGGCGTAGGGTATGGGTTAGGGTTAGGGTTAGGGTTAGTGTTAGGGTTAGGGCTCGGTTTAGGGTACGGGTTAGGATTAGGGTACGTGTTAGGGTTAGGGTAGGGGTTAGCGTTAGGGTACGCGTTAGGGTTAGGGTAGTTATTAAACCTATCCCACTGTCTAGTTACCCCTTAGCACGTAAAGGAATATTATTTGGGGGTCCAGCCATGGAGAAGAGTTTAGACACTAGGATAAGATAAGGAACACACCCATTATAAAGAAATCACATTAGGATTCTCTTTTTAAGCTGTTCCTTAAAACACTAGTGCTTAGGAAATCTATTGGAGGCAGAAGCAGTCAAGGGTAGCCTAGGGTTAGGGTTAGGCTTAGGGTTAGGCTTAGGGTACGGCTTAGGGTACGGGTTCGGGGAGGGCTTTGGGTACGGCGTAGGGTATGGGTTAGGTTTAGGGTTAGGGTTAGTGTTAGGGTTAGGGCTCGGTTTAGGGTACGGGTTAGGATTAGGGTACGTGTTAGGGTTAGGGTAGGGGTTAGGGTTAGGGTACGCGTTAGGCTTAGGGTAGTTATTAAACCTATCCCACTCTCTAGATACCCCTTAGCACGTAAAGGAATATTATTTGGGGGTCCAGCCATGGAGAAGAGTTTAGACACTAAAATAATATAAGGAACACACACATTATAAAGAAATCACATTAGGATTCTCTTTTTAAGCTGTTCCTTAAAACACTAGTGCTTAGGAAATGTATTGGAGGCACAAGCAGTCAAGGGTAGCCTAGGGTTAGGGTTAGGCTTAGGGTTAGGCTTAGGGTACGGCTTAGGGTACGTGTTCGGGGAGGGCTTCGGGTACGGCGTAGGGTATGGGTTAGGGTTAGGGTTACGGTTAGTGTTAGGGTTAGGGCTCGGTTTAGGGTACGGGTTAGTATTAGGGTACGTGTTAGGGTTAGGGTAGGGGTTAGGGTTAGGGTACGCGTTACGGTTAGGGTAGTTATTAAACCTATCCCACTCTCTAGATACCCCTTAGCACATAAAGGAATATTATTTGGGGGTCCAGCCCTGGAGAAGAGTTTAGACACTAAGATAATATAAGGAACACACACATTATAAAGAAATCACATTAGGATTCTCTCTTTAAGTTGTTCCTTAAAACACTAGTGCTTAGGAAATCTATTGGAGGCAGAAGCAGTCAAGGGTAGCCTAGGGTTAGGGTTAGGCTTAGGGTTAGGCTTAGGGTACGGGTTCGGGGAGGGCTTTGGGTACGGCGTAGGGTATGGGTTAGGGTTAGGGTTAGGGTTAGTGTTAGGGTTAGGGCTCGGTTTAGGGTACGGGTTAGGATTAGGGTACGTGTTAGGATTAGGGTAGGGGTTAGCGTTAGGATACGCGTTAGGGTTAGGGTAGTGATTAAACCTATCCCACTCTCTCGATACCCCTTAGCACATAAAGGAATATTATTTGGGTGTCCAGCCATGGAGAAGTGTTTAGACACTAGGATAAGATAAGGAACACACCCATTATAAAGAAATCACATTAGGATTCTCTTTTTAAGCTGTTCCTTAAAACACTAGTGCTTAGGAAATCTATTGGAGGCAGAAGCAGTCAAGGGTAGCCTAGGGTTAGGGTTAGGCTTAGGGTTAGGCTTAGGGTACGGCTTAGGGTACGGGTTCGGGGAGGGCTTCGGGTACGGCGTAGGGTATGGGTTAGGGTTAGGGTTACGGTTAGTGTTAGGGTTAGGGCTCGGTTTAGGGTACGGTTTAGGATTAGGGTACGTGTTAGGGTTAGTGTAGGGGTGAGGGTTAGGGTACGCGTTAGGGTTAGGGTAGTGATTAAACCTATCCCACTCTCTAGATACCCCTTAGCACGTAAAGGAATATTATTTGGGGGTCCAGCCATGGAGAAGAGTTTAGACACAAAGATAATATAAGGAACACACACATTATAAAGAAATCACATTAGGATTCTCTTTTTAAGCTGTTCCTTAAAACACTAGTGCTTAGGAAATCTATTGGAGGCAGAAGCAGTCAAGGGTAGCCTAGGGTTAGGGTTAGGCTTAGGGTTAGGCTTAGGGTACGGCTTAGGGAACGGGTTCGGGGAGGGCTTCGGGTACGGCGTAGGGTATGGGTTAGGGTTAGGGTTAGGGTTAGTGTTAGGGTTAGGGCTCGGTTTAGGGTATGGGTTAGGATTAGGGTACGTGTTAGGGTTAGGGTAGGGGTTAGGGTTAGGGTACGCGTTACGGTTAGGGTAGTGATTAAACCTATCCCACTCTCTAGATACCCCTTAGCACGTAAAGGAATATTATTTGGGGGTCCACCAATGGAAAAGAGTTTAGACACTAAGATAATATAAGGAACACACACATTATAAAGAAATCACATTAGGATTCTCTTTTGAAGCTATTCCTTAAAACACTAGTGCTTAGGAAATCTATTGGAGGCAGAAGCAGTCAAGGGTAGCCTAGGGTTAGGGTTAGGCTTAGGGTTAGGCTTAGGGTACGGCTTAGGGTACGTGTTCGGGGAGGGCTTCGGGTACGGCGTAGGGTATGGGTTAGGGTTAGGGTTACGGTTAGTGTTAGGGTTAGGGCTCGGTTTAGGGTACGGTTTAGGATTAGGGTACGTGTTAGGGTTAGGGTAGGGGTTAGGTTTAGGGTACGCGTTAGGGTTAGGGTAGTTATTAAACCTATCCCACTCTCTAGATACCCCTTAGCACGTAAAGGAATATTATTTGGGGGTCCAGCCATGGAGAAGAGTTTAGACAATAAGATAATATAAGGAACACACACATTATAAAGAAATCACATTAGGATTCTCTTTTTAAGCTGTTCCTTAAAACACTAGTGCTTAGGAAATCTATTGGAGGCAGAAGCAGTCAAGGGTAGCCTAGGGTTAGGGTTAGGCTTAGGGTTAGGCTTAGGGTACGGCTTAGGGTACGGGTTCGGGGAGGGCTTCGGGTACGACGTAGGGTATGGGTTAGGGTTAGGGTTAGGGTTAGTGTTAGGGTTAGGGCTCGGTTTAGGGTACGGGTTAGGATTAGGGTACGTGTTAGGGTAAGGGTAGGGGTTAGGGTTAGGGTACGCATTACGGTTAGGGTAGTGATTAAACCTATCCCACTCTCTAGATACCCCTTAGCACGTAAAGGAATATTATTTGGGGGTCCACCAATGGAAAAGAGTTTAGACACTAAGATAATATAAGGAACACACACATTATAAAGAAATCACATTAGGATTCTCTTTTTAAGCTGTTCCTTAAAACACTAGTGCTTAGGAAATGTATTGGAGGCAGAAGCAGTCAAGGGTAGCCTAGGGTTAGGGTTAGGCTTAGGGTTAGGCTTAGGGTACGGCTTAGGGTACGTGTTCGGGGAGGGCTTCGGGTACGGCGTAGGGTATGGGTTAGGGTTAGGGTTACGGTTAGTGTTAGGGTTAGGGCTCGGTTTAGGGTACGGTTTAGGATTAGGGTACGTGTTAGGGTTAGGGTAGGGGTTAGGTTTAGGGTACGCGTTAGGGTTAGGGTAGTTATTAAACCTATCCCACTGTCTAGATACCCCTTAGCACGTAAAGGAATATTATTTTGGGGTCCAGCCATGGAGAAGAGTTTAGACAATAAGATAATATAAGGAACACACACATTATAAAGAAATCACATTAGGATTCTCTTTTTAAGCTGTTCCTTAAAACACTAGTGGTTAGGAAATCTATTGGAGGCAGAAGCAGTCAAGGGTAGCCTAGGGTTAGGGTTAGGCTTAGGGTTAGGCTTAGGGTACGGCTTAGGGTACGGGTTCGGGGAGGGCTTCGGGTACGGCGTAGGGTATGGGTTAGGGTTAGGGTTAGGGTTAGTGTTAGGGTTAGGGCTCGGTTTAGGGTACGGGTTAGGATTAGGGTACGTTTTAGGGTTAGGGTAGGGGTTAGGGTTAGGGTACGCGTTAGGGTTAGGGTAGTTATTAAACCTATCCCACTTTCTCGATACCCCTTAGCACATAAAGCAATATTATTTGGGGGTCCAGCCGTGGAGAAGAGTTTAGACACTAGGATTAGATAAGGAACACACCCATTATAAAGAAATCACATTAGGATTCTCTTTTTAAGCTGTTCCTTAAAACACTAGTGCTTAGGAAATCTATTGGAGGCAGAAGCAGTCAAGGGTAGCCTAGGGTTAGGGTTAGGCTTAGGGTTAGGCTTAGGGTACGGCTTAGGGTACGGGTTCGGGGAGGGCTTCGGGTACGGCGTAGTGTATGGGTTAGGGTTAGGGTTAGGGTTAGTGTTAGGGTTAGGGCTCGGTTTATGGTACGGGTTAGGATTAGGGTACGTGTTAGGGTTAGGGTAGGGGTTAGGGTTAGGGTACGCGTTAGGGTTAGGGTAGTGATTAAACCTATCCCACTCTCTCGATACCCCTTAGCACATAAAGGAATATTATTTGGGGGTCCAGCCATCGAGAAGAGTTTAGACACTAAGATAATATAAGGAACACACACATTATAAAGAAATCACATTAGGATTCTCTTTTTAAGCTGTTCCTTAAAACACTAGTGCTTAGGAAATCCATTGGAGGCAGAAGCAGTCAAGGGTAGCCTAGGGTTAGGGTTAGGCTTAGGGTTAGGCTTAGGGTACGGCTTAGGGTACGGGTTCGGGGAGGGCTTCGGGTACGGCGTAGGGTATGGGTTAGGGTTAGGGTTAGGGTTAGTGTTAGGGTTAGGGCTCGGTTTAGGGTACGGGTTAGGATTAGGGTACGTGTTAGGGTTAGGGTAGGGGTTAGGGTTAGGGTACACGTTAGGGTTAGGGTAGTGATTAAACCTATCCCACTCTCTAGATACCCCTTAGTACATAAAGGAATATTATTTGGGGGTCGAGCCATGGACAAGAGTTTAGACACTAGGATTAGATAAGGAACACACCCATTATAAAGAAATCACATTAGGATTCTCTTTTTAAGCTGTTCCTTAAAACACTAGTGCTTAGGAAATCTATTGGAGGCAGAAGCAGTCAAGGGTAGCCTAGTGTTAGGATTAGGCTTAGGGTTAGGCTTAGGGTACGGCTTAGGGTACGGGTTCGGGGAGGGCTTCGGGTACGGCGTAGGGTATGGGTTAGGGTTAGGGTTAGGGTTAGTGTTAGGGTTAGGGCTCGGTTTAGGTTATCGGTTAGGATTAGGGTACGTGTTAGGGTTAGGGTAGGGGTTAGGGTTAGGGTAGGCGTTAGGGTTAGGGTAGTGATTAAACCTATCCCAATCTCTCGATACCCCTTAGCACATAAAGGAATATTATTTGGGGGTCCAGCCATGGAGAAGAGTTTAGACATTAAGAGAATATAAGGAACACACACATTATAAACAAATCACATTAGGATTCTCTTTTTAAGCTGTTCCTTAAAACAATAGTGCTTAGGAAATCTATTGGAGGAAGAAGCAGTCAAGGGTAGCCTAGGGTTAGGGTTAGGCTTAGGGTTAGGCTTAGGGTACGGCTTAGGGTTCATGTTCGGGGAGGGCTTCGGGTATGGCGTAGGGTATGGGTTAGGGTTAGTGTTAGGGTTAGTGTTAGGGTTAGGGCTCGGTTTAGGGTACGGGTTAGGATTAGGGTACGTGTTAGGGTTAGGGTAGGGGTTAGCGTTAGGGTACGCGTTAGGGTTAGGGTAGTGATTAAACCTATCCCACTCTCTAGATACCCCTTAGCACATAAAGGAATATTATTTGGGGGTCCAGCCATGGAGAAGAGTTTAGACGTTAGGATTAGATAAGGAACACACCCATTATAAAGAAATCACATTAGGATTCTCTTTTTAAGCTGTTCCTTAAAACACTACTGCTTAGGAAATCTATTGGAGGCAGAAGCAGTCAAGGGTAGCCTAGGGTTAGGGTTAGGCTTAGGGTTAGGCTTAGGGTACGGCTTAGGGTACGGGTTCGGGGAGGGCTTCGGGTACGGCGTAGGGTATGGGTTAGGGTTAGGGTTAGGGTTAGTGTTAGGGTTAGGGCTCGGTTTAGGGTACGGGTTAGGATTAGGGTACGTGTTAGGGTCAGGGTAGGGGTTAGCGTTAGGGTACGCGTTAGGGTTAGGGTAGTTATTAAACCTAACCCACTCTTTAGTTACCCCTTAGCACGTAAAGGAATATTATTTGGGGGTCCAGCCATGGAGAAGAGTTTAGACACTAGGATAAGATAAGGAACACACCCATTATAAAGAAATCACATTAGGATTCTCTTTTTAAGCTGTTCCTTAAAACACTAGTGCTTAGGAAATCTATTGGAGGCAGAAGCAGTCAAGGGTAGCCTAGGGTTAGGGTTAGGCTTAGGGTTAGGCTTAGGGTACGGGTTCGGGGAGGGCTTCGGGTACGGCGTAGGGTATGGGTTAGGGTTAGTGTTAGGGTTAGTGTTAGGGTTAGGGCTCGGTTTAGGGTACGGGTTAGGTTTAGGGTAGGGGTTAGGGTTAGGGTACGCGTTAGGCTTAGGGTAGTTATTAAACCTATCCCACTCTCTAGATACCCCTTAGCACGTAAAGGAATATTATTTGGGGGTCCAGCCATGAAGAAGAGTTTAGACACTAAGATAATATAAGGAACACACACATTATAAAGAAATCACATTAGGATTCTCTTTTTAAGCTGTTCCTTAAAACACTAGTGCTTAGGAAATGTATTGGAGGCAGAAGCAGTCAAGGGTAGCCTAGGGTTAGGGTTAGGCTTAGGGTTAGGCTTAGGGTACGGCTTAGGGTACGTGTTCGGGGAGGGCTTCGGGTACGGCGTAGGGTATGGGTTAGGGTTAGGGTTACGGTTAGTGTTAGGGTTAGGGCTCGGTTTAGGGTACGGTTTAGGATTAGGGTACGTGTTAGGGTTAGGGTAGGGGTTAGGTTTAGGGTACGCGTTAGGGTTAGGGTAGTTATTAAACCTATCCCACTCTCTAGATACCCCTTAGCACGTAAAGGAATATTATTTGGGGGTCCAGCCATGGAGAAGAGTTTAGACAATAAGATAATATAAGGAACACACACATTATAAAGAAATCACATTAGGATTCTCTTTTTAAGCTGTTCCTTAAAACACTAGTGCTTAGGAAATCTATTGGAGGCAGAAGAAGTCAAGGGTAGCCTAGGGTTAGGGTTAGGCTTAGGGTTAGGCTTAGGGTACGGCTTAGGGTACGGGTTCGGGGAGGGCTTCGGGTACGGCGTAGGGTATGGGTTAGGGTTAGGGTTAGGGTTAGTGTTAGGGTTAGGGCTCGGTTTAGGGTACGGGTTAGGATTAGGGTACGTTTTAGGGTTAGGGTAGGGGTTAGGATTAGGCTACGCGTTAGGGTTAGGGTAGTTATTAAACCTATCGCACTTTCTCGATACCCCTTAGCACATAAAGGAATATTATTTGGGGGTCCAGCCATGGAGAAGAGTTTAGACACTAGGATTAGATAAGGAACACACCCATTATAAAGAAATCACATTAGGATTCTCTTTTTAAGCTGTTCCTTTAAACACTAGTGCTTAGGAAATCTATTGGAGGCAGAAGCAGTCAAGGGTAGCCTAGGGTTAGGGTTAGGCTTAGGGTACGGCTTAGGGTACGGGTTCGGGGAGGGCTTCGGGTACGGCGTAGGGTATGGGTTAGGGTTAGGGTTAGGGTTAGTGTTAGGGTTAGGGCTCGGTTTATGATACGGGTTAGGATTAGGGTACGTGTTAGGGTTAGGGTAGGGGTTAGGGTTAGGGTACGCGTTAGGGTTAGGGTAGTGATTAAACCTATCCCACTCTCTCGATACCCCTTAGCACATAAAGGAATATTATTTGGGGGTCCATCCATGGAGAAGAGTTTAGACACTAAGATAATATAAGGAACACACACATTATAAAGAAATCACATTAGGATTCTCTTTTTAAGCTGTTCCTTAAAACACTAGTGCTTAGGAAATCTATTGGAGGCAGAAGCAGTCAAGGGTAGCCTAGGGTTAGGGTTAGGCTTAGGGTTAGGCTTAGGGTACGGCTTAGGGTACGGGTTCGGGGAGGGCTTCGGGTACGGCGTAGGGTATGGGTTAGGGTTAGGGTTAGGGTTAGTGTTAGGGTTAGGGCTCGGTTTAGGTTATCGGTTAGGATTAGGGTACGTGTTAGGGTTAGGGTAGGGGTTAGGGTTAGGGTAGGCGTTAGGGTTAGGGTAGTGATTAAACCTATCCCACTCTCTCGATACCCCTTAGCACATAAAGGAATATTATTTGGGGGTCCAGCCATGGAGAAGAGTTTAGACATTAAGATAATATAAGGAACACACACATTATAAAGAAATCACATTAGGATTCTCTTTTTAAGCTGTTCCTTAAAACAATAGTGCTTAGGAAATCTATTGGAGGAAGAAGCAGTCAAGGGTAGCCTAGGGTTAGGGTTAGGCTTAGGGTTAGGCTTAGGGTACGGCTTAGGGTTCATGTTTGGGGAGGGCTTCGGGTATGGCGTAGGGTATGGGTTAGGGTTAGTGTTAGGGTTAGTGTTAGGGTTAGGGCTCGGTTTAGGGTACGGGTTAGGATTAGGGTACGTGTTAGGGTTAGGGTAGGGGTTAGCGTTAGGGTACGCGTTAGGGTTAGGGTAGTGATTAAACCTATCCCACTCTCTAGATACCCCTTAGCACATAAAGGAATATTATTTGGGTGTCCAGCCATGGAGAAGAGTTTAGACATTAGGATTAGATAAGGAACACACCCATTATAAAGAAATCACATTAGGATTCTCTTTTTAAGCTGTTCCTTAAAACACTAGTGCTTAGGAAATCTATTGGAGGCAGAAGCAGTCAAGGGTAGCCTAGGGTTAGGGTTAGGCTTAGTGTTAGGCTTAGGGTACAGCTTAGGGTACGGGTTCGGGGAGGGCTTCAAGTACGGCGTAGGGTATGGGTTAGGGTTAGGGTTAGGGTTAGTGTTAGGGTTAGGGCTCGGTTTAGGGTACGGGTTAGGATTAGGGTACGTGTTAGGGTTAGGGTAGGGGTTAGGGTTAGGGTACGTGTTACGGTTAGGGTAGTGATTAAACCTATCCCACTCTCTAGATACCCCTTAGCACGTAAAGGAATATTATTTGGGGGTCCAGCCATGGAGAAGAGTTTAGACACTAAGATAATATAAGGAACACACACATTATAAAGAAATCACATTAGTATTCTCTTTTTAAGCTGTTCCTTAAAACACTAGTGCTTAGGAAATCTATTGGAGGCAGAAGCAGTCAAGGGTAGCCTAGGGTTAGGGTTAGGCTTAGGGTTAGGCTTAGGGTACCGTTTAGGGTACGGGTTCGGGGAGGGCTTCGGGTACGGCGTAGGGTATGGGTTAGGGTTAGGGTTAGGGTTAGTGTTAGGGTTAGGGCTCGGTTTAGGGTACGGGTTAGGATTAGGGTACGTGTTAGGGTTAGGGTAGGGGTTAGCGTTAGGGTACGCGTTAGGGTTAGGGTAGTTATTAAACCTATCCCACTCTCTAGTTACCCCTTAGCACGTAAAGGAATATTATTTGGGGGTCCAGCCATGGAGAAGAGTTTAGACACTAGGATAAGATAAGGAACACACCCATTATAAAGAAATCACATTAGGATTCTCTTTTTAAGCTGTTCCTTAAAACACTAGTGCTTAGGAAATCTATTGGAGGCAGAAGCAGTCAAGGGTAGCCTAGGGTTAGGGTTAGGATTAGGGTTAGGCTTAGGGTACGGCTTAGGGTACGGGTTCGGGGAGGGCTTCGGGTACGGCGTAGGGTATGGGTTAGGGTTAGGGTTAGGGTTAGTGTTAGGGTTAGGGCTCGGTTTAGGGTACGGGTTAGGATTAGGGTACGTGTTAGGTTTAGGGTAGGGGTTAGGGTTAGGGTACGCGTTAGGCTTAGGGTAGTTATTAAACCTATCCCACTCTCTAGATACCCCTTAGCACGTAAAGGAATATTATTTGGGGGTCCAGCCATGGAGAAGAGTTTAGACACTAAGATAATATAAGGAACACACACATTATAAAGAAATCACATTAGGATTCTCTTTTTAAGCTGTTCCTTAAAACACTAGTGCTTAGGAAATCTATTGGAGGCAGAAGCAGTCAAGGGTAGCCTAGGGTTAGGCTTAGGGTTAGGCTTAGGGTACGGCTTAGGGTACGTGTTCGGGGAGGGCTTCGGGTACGGCGTAGGGTATGGGTTAGGGTTAGGGTTACGGTTAGTGTTAGGGTTAGGGCTCGGTTTAGGGTACGGTTTAGGATTAGGGTACGTGTTAGGGTTAGGGTAGGGGTTAGGGTTAGGGTACGCGTTAGGGTTAGGGTAGTTATTAAACCTATCCCACTCTCTAGATACCCCTTAGCACGTAAAGGAATATTATTTGGGGTTCCAGCCATGGAGAAGAGTTTAGACACTAAGATAATATAAGGAACACACACATTATAAAGAAATCACATTAGGATTCTCTTTTTAAGCTGTTCCTTAAAACACTAGTGCTTAGGAAATCTATTGGAGGCAGAAGCAGTCAAGGGTAGCCTAGGGTTAGGGTTAGGCTTAGGGTTAGGCTTAGGGTACGGTTTAGGGTACGGGTTCGGTGAGGGCATCGGGTACGGCGTAGGGTATGGGTTAGGGTTAGGGTTAGGGTTAGTGTTAGGGTTAGGGCTCGGTTTAGGGTACGGGTTAGGATTAGGGTACGTGTTAGGGTTAGGGTAGGGGTTAGCGTTAGGGTACGCGTTAGGGTTAGGGTAGTTATTAAACCTATCCCACTGTCTAGTTACCCCTTAGCACGTAAAGGAATATTATTTGGGGGTCCAGCCATGGAGAAGAGTTTAGACACTAGGATAAGATAAGGAACACACCCATTATAAAGAAATCACATTAGGATTCTCTTTTTAAGCTGTTCCTTAAAACACTAGTGCTTAGGAAATCTATTGGAGGCAGAAGCAGTCAAGGGTAGCCTAGGGTTAGGGTTAGGCTTAGGGTTAGGCTTAGGGTACGGCTTAGGGTACGGGTTCGGGGAGGGCTTTGGGTACGGCGTAGGGTATGGGTTAGGTTTAGGGTTAGGGTTAGTGTTAGGGTTAGGGCTCGGTTTAGGGTACGGGTTAGGATTAGGGTACGTGTTAGGGTTAGGGTAGGGGTTAGGGTTAGGGTACGCGTTAGGCTTAGGGTAGTTATTAAACCTATCCCACTCTCTAGATACCCCTTAGCACGTAAAGGAATATTATTTGGGGGTCCAGCCATGGAGAAGAGTTTAGACACTAAAATAATATAAGGAACACACACATTATAAAGAAATCACATTAGGATTCTCTTTTTAAGCTGTTCCTTAAAACACTAGTGCTTAGGAAATGTATTGGAGGCACAAGCAGTCAAGGGTAGCCTAGGGTTAGGGTTAGGCTTAGGGTTAGGCTTAGGGTACGGCTTAGGGTACGTGTTCGGGGAGGGCTTCGGGTACGGCGTAGGGTATGGGTTAGGGTTAGGGTTACGGTTAGTGTTAGGGTTAGGGCTCGGTTTAGGGTACGGTTTAGGATTAGGGTATGTGTTAGGGTTAGGGTAGGGGTTAGGGTTAGGGTACGCGTTAGGGTTAGGGTAATGATTAAACCTATCCCACTCTCTAGATACCCCTTAGCACGTAAAGGAATATTATTTGGTGGTCCAGCCGTGGAGAAGAGTTTAGACACTAGGATTAGATAAGGAACACACCCATTATAAAGAAATCACATTAGGATTCTCTTTTTAAGCTGTTCCTTAAAACACTAGTGCTTAGGAAATCTATTGGAGGCAGAAGCAGTCAAGGGTACCCTAGGGTTAGGTTTAGGCTTAGGGTTAGGCTTAGGGTATGGCTTAGGGTACGTTTTCGGGGAGGGCTTCGGGTACGGCGTACGGTATGGGTTAGGGTTAGGGTTAGGGTTAGTGTTAGGGTTAGGGCTCGGTTTAGGGTACGGGTTAGGATTAGGGTACGTGTTAGGGTTAGGGTAGGGGTTAGGGTTAGGGTACGCGTTACGGTTAGGGTAGTGATTAAACCTATCCCACTCTCTAGATACCCCTTAGCACGTAAAGGAATATTATTTGGGGGTCCACCAATGGAGAAGAGTTTAGACACTAAGATAATATAAGGAACACACACATTATAAAGAAATCACATTAGTATTCTCTTTTTAAGCTGTTCCTTAAAACACTAGTGCTTAGGAAATCTATTGGAGGCAGAAGCAGTCAAGGGTAGCCTAGGGTTAGGGTTAGGCTTAGGGTTAGGCTTAGGGTACGGCTTAGGGTACGGGTTCGGGGAGGGCTTCGGGTACGGCGTAGGGTATGGGTTAGGGTTAGGGTTAAGGTTAGTGTTAGGGTTAGGGCTCGGTTTAGGGTACGAGTTAGGATTAGGGTACGTGTTAGGGTTAGGGTAGGGGTTAGCGTTAGGGTACGCGTTAGGGTTAGGGTTGTTATTAAACCTATCCCACTCTCTAGTTACCCCTTAGCACGTAAAGGAATATTATTTGGGGGTCCAGCCATGGAGAAGAGTTTAGACACTAGGATAAGATAAGGAACACACCCATTATAAAGAAATCACATTAGGATTCTCTTTTTAAGCTGTTCCTTAAAACACTAGTGCTTAGGAAATCTATTGGAGGCAGAAGCAGTCAAGGGTAGCCTAGGGTTAGGGTTAGGCTTAGGGTTAGGCTTAGGGTACGGCTTAGGGTACGTGTTCGGGGAGGGCTTCGGGTACGGCGTAGGGTATGGGTTAGGGTTAGGGTTACGGTTAGTGTTAGGGTTAGGGCTCGGTTTAGGGTACGGGTTAGTATTAGGGTACGTGTTAGGGTTAGGGTAGGGGTTAGGGTTAGGGTACGCGTTACGGTTAGGGTAGTTATTAAACCTATCCCACTCTCTAGATACCCCTTAGCACATAAAGGAATATTATTTGGGTGTCCAGCCATGGAGAAGTGTTTAGACACTAGGATAAGATAAGGAACACACCCATTATAAAGAAATCACATTAGGATTCTCTTTTTAAGCTGTTCCTTAAAACACTAGTGCTTAGGAAATCTATTGGAGGCAGAAGCAGTCAAGGGTAGCCTAGGGTTAGGGTTAGGCTTAGGGTTAGGCTTAGGGTACGGCTTAGGGTACGGGTTCGGGGAGGGCTTCGGGTACGGCGTAGGGTATGGGTTAGGGTTAGGGTTACGGTTAGTGTTAGGGTTAGGGCTCGGTTTAGGGTACGGTTTAGGATTAGGGTACGTGTTAGGGTTAGTGTAGGGGTGAGGGTTAGGGTACGCGTTAGGGTTAGGGTAGTGATTAAACCTATCCCACTCTCTAGATACCCCTTAGCACGTAAAGGAATATTATTTGGGGGTCCAGCCATGGAGAAGAGTTTAGACACAAAGATAATATAAGGAACACACACATTATAAAGAAATCACATTAGGATTCTCTTTTTAAGCTGTTCCTTAAAACACTAGTGCTTAGGAAATCTATTGGAGGCAGAAGCAGTCAAGGGTAGCCTAGGGTTAGGGTTAGGCTTAGGGTTAGGCTTAGGGTACGGCTTAGGGAACGGGTTCGGGGAGGGCTTCGGGTACGGCGTAGGGTATGGGTTAGGGTTAGGGTTAGGGTTAGTGTTAGGGTTAGGGCTCGGTTTAGGGTATGGGTTAGGATTAGGGTACGTGTTAGGGTTAGGGTAGGGGTTAGGGTTAGGGTACGCGTTACGGTTAGGGTAGTGATTAAACCTATCCCACTCTCTAGATACCCCTTAGCACGTAAAGGAATATTATTTGGGGGTCCACCAATGGAAAAGAGTTTAGACACTAAGATAATATAAGGAACACACACATTATAAAGAAATCACATTACTATTCTCTTTTGAAGCTGTTCCTTAAAACACTAGTGCTTAGGAAATCTATTGGAGGCAGAAGCAGTCAAGGGTAGCCTAGGGTTAGGGTTAGGCTTAGGGTTAGGCTTAGGGTACGGTTTAGGGTACGGGTTCGGGGAGGGCTTCGGGTACGGCGTAGGGTATGGGTTAGGGTTAGGGTTAGGGTTAGTGTTAGGGTTAGGGCTCGGTTTAGGGTACGGGTTAGGATTAGGGTACGTGTTAGGGTTAGGGTAGGGGTTAGCGTTAGGGTACGCGTTAGGGTTAGGGTAGTTATTAAACCTATCCCACTCTCTAGTTACCCCTTAGCACGTAAAGGAATATTATTTGGGCGTCCAGCCATGGAGAAGAGTTTAGACACTAGGATAAGATAAGGAACACACCCATTATAAAGAAATCACATTAGGATCTCTTTTTAAGCTGTTCCTTAAAACACTAGTGCTTAGGAAATCTATTGGAGGCAGAAGCAGTCAAGGGTAGCCTAGGGTTAGGGTTAGGCTTAGGGTTAGGCTTAGGGTACGGCTTAGGGTACGGGTTCGGGGAGGGCTTCGGGTACGGCGTAGGGTATGGGTTAGGGTTAGGGTTAGGGTTAGTGTTAGGGTTAGGGCTCGGTTTAGGGTACGGGTTAGGATTAGGGTACGTGTTAGGGTTAGGGTAGGGGTTAGGGTTAGGGTACGCATTACGGTTAGGGTAGTGATTAAACCTATCCCACTCTCTAGATACCCCTTAGCACGTAAAGGAATATTATTTGGGGGTCCACCAATGGAAAAGTGTTTAGACACTAAGATAATATAAGGAACACACACATTATAAAGAAATCACATTAGGATTCTCTTTTTAAGATGTTCCTTAAAACACTAGTGCTTAGGAAATGTATTGGAGGCAGAAGCAGTCAAGGGTAGCCTAGGGTTAGGGTTAGGCTTAGGGTTAGGCTTAGGGTACGGCTTAGGGTACGTGTTCGGGGAGGGCTTCGGGTACGGCGTAGGGTATGGGTTAGGGTTAGGGTTACGGTTAGTGTTAGGGTTAGGGCTCGGTTTAGGGTACGGTTTAGGATTAGGGTACGTGTTAGGGTTAGGGTAGGGGTTAGGTTTAGGGTACGCGTTAGGGTTAGGGTAGTTATTAAACCTATCCCACTCTCTAGATACCCCTTAGCACGTAAAGGAATATTATTTGGGGGTCCAGCCATGGAGAAGAGTTTAGACAATAAGATAATATAAGGAACACACACATTATAAAGAAATCACATTAGGATTCTCTTTTTAAGCTGTTCCTTAAAACACTAGTGCTTAGGAAATCTATTGGAGGCAGAAGCAGTCAAGGGTAGCCTAGGGTTAGGGTTAGGCTTAGGGTTAGGCTTAGGGTACGGCTTAGGGTACGGGTTCGGGGAGGGCTTCGGGTACGGCGTAGGGTATGGGTTAGGGTTAGGGTTAGGGTTAGTGTTAGGGTTAGGGCTCGGTTTAGGGTACGGGTTAGGATTAGGGTACGTTTTAGGGTTAGGGTAGGGGTTAGGGTTAGGGTACGCGTTAGGGTTAGGGTAGTTATTAAACCTATCCCACTTTCTCGATACCCCTTAGCACATAAAGCAATATTATTTGGGGGTCCAGCCGTGGAGAAGAGTTTAGACACTAGGATTAGATAAGGAACACACCCATTATAAAGAAATCACATTAGGATTCTCTTTTTAAGCTGTTCCTTAAAACACTAGTGCTTAGGAAATCTATTGGAGGCAGAAGCAGTCAAGGGTAGCCTAGGGTTAGGGTTAGGCTTAGGGTTAGGCTTAGGGTACGGCTTAGGGTACGGGTTCGGGGAGGGCTTCGGGTACGGCGTAGTGTATGGGTTAGGGTTAGGGTTAGGGTTAGTGTTAGGGTTAGGGCTCGGTTTATGGTACGGGTTAGGATTAGGGTACGTGTTAGGGTTAGGGTAGGGGTTAGGGTTAGGGTACGCGTTAGGGTTAGGGTAGTGATTAAACCTATCCCACTCTCTCGATACCCCTTAGCACATAAAGGAATATTATTTGGGGGTCCAGCCATCGAGAAGAGTTTAGACACTAAGATAATATAAGGAACACACACATTATAAAGAAATCACATTAGGATTCTCTTTTTAAGCTGTTCCTTAAAACACTAGTGCTTAGGAAATCCATTGGAGGCAGAAGCAGTCAAGGGTAGCCTAGGGTTAGGGTTAGGCTTAGGGTTAGGCTTAGGGTACGGCTTAGGGTACGGGTTCGGGGAGGGCTTCGGGTACGGCGTAGGGTATGGGTTAGGGTTAGGGTTAGGGTTAGTGTTAGGGTTAGGGCTCGGTTTAGGGTACGGGTTAGGATTAGGGTACGTGTTAGGGTTAGGGTAGGGGTTAGGGTTAGGGTACACGTTAGGGTTAGGGTAGTGATTAAACCTATCCCACTCTCTAGATACCCCTTAGTACATAAAGGAATATTATTTGGGGGTCGAGCCATGGACAAGAGTTTAGACACTAGGATTAGATAAGGAACACACCCATTATAAAGAAATCACATTAGGATTCTCTTTTTAAGCTGTTCCTTAAAACACTAGTGCTTAGGAAATCTATTGGAGGCAGAAGCAGTCAAGGGTAGCCTAGTGTTAGGATTAGGCTTAGGGTTAGGCTTAGGGTACGGCTTAGGGTACGGGTTCGGGGAGGGCTTCGGGTACGGCGTAGGGTATGGGTTAGGGTTAGGGTTAGGGTTAGTGTTAGGGTTAGGGCTCGGTTTAGGTTATCGGTTAGGATTAGGGTACGTGTTAGGGTTAGGGTAGGGGTTAGGGTTAGGGTAGGCGTTAGGGTTAGGGTAGTGATTAAACCTATCCCAATCTCTCGATACCCCTTAGCACATAAAGGAATATTATTTGGGGGTCCAGCCATGGAGAAGAGTTTAGACATTAAGAGAATATAAGGAACACACACATTATAAACAAATCACATTAGGATTCTCTTTTTAAGCTGTTCCTTAAAACAATAGTGCTTAGGAAATCTATTGGAGGAAGAAGCAGTCAAGGGTAGCCTAGGGTTAGGGTTAGGCTTAGGGTTAGGCTTAGGGTACGGCTTAGGGTTCATGTTCGGGGAGGGCTTCGGGTATGGCGTAGGGTATGGGTTAGGGTTAGTGTTAGGGTTAGTGTTAGGGTTAGGGCTCGGTTTAGGGTACGGGTTAGGATTAGGGTACGTGTTAGGGTTAGGGTAGGGGTTAGCGTTAGGGTACGCGTTAGGGTTAGGGTAGTGATTAAACCTATCCCACTCTCTAGATACCCCTTAGCACATAAAGGAATATTATTTGGGGGTCCAGCCATGGAGAAGAGTTTAGACATTAGGATTAGATAAGGAACACACCCATTATAAAGAAATCACATTAGGATTCTCTTTTTAAGCTGTTCCTTAAAACACTACTGCTTAGGAAATCTATTGGAGGCAGAAGCAGTCAAGGGTAGCCTAGGGTTAGGGTTAGGCTTAGGGTTAGGCTTAGGGTACGGCTTAGGGTACGGGTTCGGGGAGGGCTTCGGGTACGGCGTAGGGTATGGGTTAGGGTTAGGGTTAGGGTTAGTGTTAGGGTTAGGGCTCGGTTTAGGGTACGGGTTAGGATTAGGGTACGTGTTAGGGTCAGGGTAGGGGTTAGCGTTAGGGTACGCGTTAGGGTTAGGGTAGTTATTAAACCTAACCCACTCTTTAGTTACCCCTTAGCACGTAAAGGAATATTATTTGGGGGTCCAGCCATGGAGAAGAGTTTAGACACTAGGATAAGATAAGGAACACACCCATTATAAAGAAATCACATTAGGATTCTCTTTTTAAGCTGTTCCTTAAAACACTAGTGCTTAGGAAATCTATTGGAGGCAGAAGCAGTCAAGGGTAGCCTAGGGTTAGGGTTAGGCTTAGGGTTAGGCTTAGGGTACGGGTTCGGGGAGGGCTTCGGGTACGGCGTAGGGTATGGGTTAGGGTTAGTGTTAGGGTTAGTGTTAGGGTTAGGGCTCGGTTTAGGGTACGGGTTAGGTTTAGGGTAGGGGTTAGGGTTAGGGTACGCGTTAGGCTTAGGGTAGTTATTAAACCTATCCCACTCTCTAGATACCCCTTAGCACGTAAAGGAATATTATTTGGGGGTCCAGCCATGAAGAAGAGTTTAGACACTAAGATAATATAAGGAACACACACATTATAAAGAAATCACATTAGGATTCTCTTTTTAAGCTGTTCCTTAAAACACTAGTGCTTAGGAAATGTATTGGAGGCAGAAGCAGTCAAGGGTAGCCTAGGGTTAGGGTTAGGCTTAGGGTTAGGCTTAGGGTACGGCTTAGGGTACGTGTTCGGGGAGGGCTTCGGGTACGGCGTAGGGTATGGGTTAGGGTTAGGGTTACGGTTAGTGTTAGGGTTAGGGCTCGGTTTAGGGTACGGTTTAGGATTAGGGTACGTGTTAGGGTTAGGGTAGGGGTTAGGTTTAGGGTACGCGTTAGGGTTAGGGTAGTTATTAAACCTATCCCACTCTCTAGATACCCCTTAGCACGTAAAGGAATATTATTTGGGGGTCCAGCCATGGAGAAGAGTTTAGACAATAAGATAATATAAGGAACACACACATTATAAAGAAATCACATTAGGATTCTCTTTTTAAGCTGTTCCTTAAAACACTAGTGCTTAGGAAATCTATTGGAGGCAGAAGAAGTCAAGGGTAGCCTAGGGTTAGGGTTAGGCTTAGGGTTAGGCTTAGGGTACGGCTTAGGGTACGGGTTCGGGGAGGGCTTCGGGTACGGCGTAGGGTATGGGTTAGGGTTAGGGTTAGGGTTAGTGTTAGGGTTAGGGCTCGGTTTAGGTTATCGGTTAGGATTAGGGTACGTGTTAGGGTTAGGGTAGGGGTTAGGGTTAGGGTAGGCGTTAGGGTTAGGGTAGTGATTAAACCTATCCCAATCTCTCGATACCCCTTAGCACATAAAGGAATATTATTTGGGGGTCCAGCCATGGAGAAGAGTTTAGACATTAAGAGAATATAAGGAACACACACATTATAAACAAATCACATTAGGATTCTCTTTTTAAGCTGTTCCTTAAAACAATAGTGCTTAGGAAATCTATTGGAGGAAGAAGCAGTCAAGGGTAGCCTAGGGTTAGGGTTAGGCTTAGGGTTAGGCTTAGGGTACGGCTTAGGGTTCATGTTCGGGGAGGGCTTCGGGTATGGCGTAGGGTATGGGTTAGGGTTAGTGTTAGGGTTAGTGTTAGGGTTAGGGCTCGGTTTAGGGTACGGGTTAGGATTAGGGTACGTGTTAGGGTTAGGGTAGGGGTTAGCGTTAGGGTACGCGTTAGGGTTAGGGTAGTGATTAAACCTATCCCACTCTCTAGATACCCCTTAGCACATAAAGGAATATTATTTGGGGGTCCAGCCATGGAGAAGAGTTTAGACATTAGGATTAGATAAGGAACACACCCATTATAAAGAAATCACATTAGGATTCTCTTTTTAAGCTGTTCCTTAAAACACTACTGCTTAGGAAATCTATTGGAGGCAGAAGCAGTCAAGGGTAGCCTAGGGTTAGGGTTAGGCTTAGGGTTAGGCTTAGGGTACGGCTTAGGGTACGGGTTCGGGGAGGGCTTCGGGTACGGCGTAGGGTATGGGTTAGGGTTAGGGTTAGGGTTAGTGTTAGGGTTAGGGCTCGGTTTATGATACGGGTTAGGATTAGGGTACGTGTTAGGGTTAGGGTAGGGGTTAGGGTTAGGGTACGCGTTAGGGTTAGGGTAGTGATTAAACCTATCCCACTCTCTCGATACCCCTTAGCACATAAAGGAATATTATTTGGGGGTCCATCCATGGAGAAGAGTTTAGACACTAAGATAATATAAGGAACACACACATTATAAAGAAATCACATTAGGATTCTCTTTTTAAGCTGTTCCTTAAAACACTAGTGCTTAGGAAATCTATTGGAGGCAGAAGCAGTCAAGGGTAGCCTAGGGTTAGGGTTAGGCTTAGGGTTAGGCTTAGGGTACGGCTTAGGGTACGGGTTCGGGGAGGGCTTCGGGTACGGCGTAGGGTATGGGTTAGGGTTAGGGTTAGGGTTAGTGTTAGGGTTAGGGCTCGGTTTAGGTTATCGGTTAGGATTAGGGTACGTGTTAGGGTTAGGGTAGGGGTTAGGGTTAGGGTAGGCGTTAGGGTTAGGGTAGTGATTAAACCTATCCCACTCTCTCGATACCCCTTAGCACATAAAGGAATATTATTTGGGGGTCCAGCCATGGAGAAGAGTTTAGACATTAAGATAATATAAGGAACACACACATTATAAAGAAATCACATTAGGATTCTCTTTTTAAGCTGTTCCTTAAAACAATAGTGCTTAGGAAATCTATTGGAGGAAGAAGCAGTCAAGGGTAGCCTAGGGTTAGGGTTAGGCTTAGGGTTAGGCTTAGGGTACGGCTTAGGGTTCATGTTTGGGGAGGGCTTCGGGTATGGCGTAGGGTATGGGTTAGGGTTAGTGTTAGGGTTAGTGTTAGGGTTAGGGCTCGGTTTAGGGTACGGGTTAGGATTAGGGTACGTGTTAGGGTTAGGGTAGGGGTTAGCGTTAGGGTACGCGTTAGGGTTAGGGTAGTGATTAAACCTATCCCACTCTCTAGATACCCCTTAGCACATAAAGGAATATTATTTGGGTGTCCAGCCATGGAGAAGAGTTTAGACATTAGGATTAGATAAGGAACACACCCATTATAAAGAAATCACATTAGGATTCTCTTTTTAAGCTGTTCCTTAAAACACTAGTGCTTAGGAAATCTATTGGAGGCAGAAGCAGTCAAGGGTAGCCTAGGGTTAGGGTTAGGCTTAGTGTTAGGCTTAGGGTACAGCTTAGGGTACGGGTTCGGGGAGGGCTTCAAGTACGGCGTAGGGTATGGGTTAGGGTTAGGGTTAGGGTTAGTGTTAGGGTTAGGGCTCGGTTTAGGGTACGGGTTAGGATTAGGGTACGTGTTAGGGTTAGGGTAGGGGTTAGGGTTAGGGTACGTGTTACGGTTAGGGTAGTGATTAAACCTATCCCACTCTCTAGATACCCCTTAGCACGTAAAGGAATATTATTTGGGGGTCCAGCCATGGAGAAGAGTTTAGACACTAAGATAATATAAGGAACACACACATTATAAAGAAATCACATTAGTATTCTCTTTTTAAGCTGTTCCTTAAAACACTAGTGCTTAGGAAATCTATTGGAGGCAGAAGCAGTCAAGGGTAGCCTAGGGTTAGGGTTAGGCTTAGGGTTAGGCTTAGGGTACCGTTTAGGGTACGGGTTCGGGGAGGGCTTCGGGTACGGCGTAGGGTATGGGTTAGGGTTAGGGTTAGGGTTAGTGTTAGGGTTAGGGCTCGGTTTAGGGTACGGGTTAGGATTAGGGTACGTGTTAGGGTTAGGGTAGGGGTTAGCGTTAGGGTACGCGTTAGGGTTAGGGTAGTTATTAAACCTATCCCACTCTCTAGTTACCCCTTAGCACGTAAAGGAATATTATTTGGGGGTCCAGCCATGGAGAAGAGTTTAGACACTAGGATAAGATAAGGAACACACCCATTATAAAGAAATCACATTAGGATTCTCTTTTTAAGCTGTTCCTTAAAACACTAGTGCTTAGGAAATCTATTGGAGGCAGAAGCAGTCAAGGGTAGCCTAGGGTTAGGGTTAGGATTAGGGTTAGGCTTAGGGTACGGCTTAGGGTACGGGTTCGGGGAGGGCTTCGGGTACGGCGTAGGGTATGGGTTAGGGTTAGGGTTAGGGTTAGTGTTAGGGTTAGGGCTCGGTTTAGGGTACGGGTTAGGATTAGGGTACGTGTTAGGTTTAGGGTAGGGGTTAGGGTTAGGGTACGCGTTAGGCTTAGGGTAGTTATTAAACCTATCCCACTCTCTAGATACCCCTTAGCACGTAAAGGAATATTATTTGGGGGTCCAGCCATGGAGAAGAGTTTAGACACTAAGATAATATAAGGAACACACACATTATAAAGAAATCACATTAGGATTCTCTTTTTAAGCTGTTCCTTAAAACACTAGTGCTTAGGAAATCTATTGGAGGCAGAAGCAGTCAAGGGTAGCCTAGGGTTAGGCTTAGGGTTAGGCTTAGGGTACGGCTTAGGGTACGTGTTCGGGGAGGGCTTCGGGTACGGCGTAGGGTATGGGTTAGGGTTAGGGTTACGGTTAGTGTTAGGGTTAGGGCTCGGTTTAGGGTACGGTTTAGGATTAGGGTACGTGTTAGGGTTAGGGTAGGGGTTAGGGTTAGGGTACGCGTTAGGGTTAGGGTAGTTATTAAACCTATCCCACTCTCTAGATACCCCTTAGCACGTAAAGGAATATTATTTGGGGTTCCAGCCATGGAGAAGAGTTTAGACACTAAGATAATATAAGGAACACACACATTATAAAGAAATCACATTAGGATTCTCTTTTTAAGCTGTTCCTTAAAACACTAGTGCTTAGGAAATCTATTGGAGGCAGAAGCAGTCAAGGGTAGCCTAGGGTTAGGGTTAGGCTTAGGGTTAGGCTTAGGGTACGGTTTAGGGTACGGGTTCGGTGAGGGCATCGGGTACGGCGTAGGGTATGGGTTAGGGTTAGGGTTAGGGTTAGTGTTAGGGTTAGGGCTCGGTTTAGGGTACGGGTTAGGATTAGGGTACGTGTTAGGGTTAGGGTAGGGGTTAGCGTTAGGGTACGCGTTAGGGTTAGGGTAGTTATTAAACCTATCCCACTGTCTAGTTACCCCTTAGCACGTAAAGGAATATTATTTGGGGGTCCAGCCATGGAGAAGAGTTTAGACACTAGGATAAGATAAGGAACACACCCATTATAAAGAAATCACATTAGGATTCTCTTTTTAAGCTGTTCCTTAAAACACTAGTGCTTAGGAAATCTATTGGAGGCAGAAGCAGTCAAGGGTAGCCTAGGGTTAGGGTTAGGCTTAGGGTTAGGCTTAGGGTACGGCTTAGGGTACGGGTTCGGGGAGGGCTTTGGGTACGGCGTAGGGTATGGGTTAGGTTTAGGGTTAGGGTTAGTGTTAGGGTTAGGGCTCGGTTTAGGGTACGGGTTAGGATTAGGGTACGTGTTAGGGTTAGGGTAGGGGTTAGGGTTAGGGTACGCGTTAGGCTTAGGGTAGTTATTAAACCTATCCCACTCTCTAGATACCCCTTAGCACGTAAAGGAATATTATTTGGGGGTCCAGCCATGGAGAAGAGTTTAGACACTAAAATAATATAAGGAACACACACATTATAAAGAAATCACATTAGGATTCTCTTTTTAAGCTGTTCCTTAAAACACTAGTGCTTAGGAAATGTATTGGAGGCACAAGCAGTCAAGGGTAGCCTAGGGTTAGGGTTAGGCTTAGGGTTAGGCTTAGGGTACGGCTTAGGGTACGTGTTCGGGGAGGGCTTCGGGTACGGCGTAGGGTATGGGTTAGGGTTAGGGTTACGGTTAGTGTTAGGGTTAGGGCTCGGTTTAGGGTACGGTTTAGGATTAGGGTATGTGTTAGGGTTAGGGTAGGGGTTAGGGTTAGGGTACGCGTTAGGGTTAGGGTAATGATTAAACCTATCCCACTCTCTAGATACCCCTTAGCACGTAAAGGAATATTATTTGGTGGTCCAGCCGTGGAGAAGAGTTTAGACACTAGGATTAGATAAGGAACACACCCATTATAAAGAAATCACATTAGGATTCTCTTTTTAAGCTGTTCCTTAAAACACTAGTGCTTAGGAAATCTATTGGAGGCAGAAGCAGTCAAGGGTACCCTAGGGTTAGGTTTAGGCTTAGGGTTACGCTTAGGGTATGGCTTAGGGTACGTTTTCGGGGAGGGCTTCGGGTACGGCGTACGGTATGGGTTAGGGTTAGGGTTAGGGTTAGTGTTAGGGTTAGGGCTCGGTTTAGGGTACGGGTTAGGATTAGGGTACGTGTTAGGGTTAGGGTAGGGGTTAGGGTTAGGGTACGCGTTACGGTTAGGGTAGTGATTAAACCTATCCCACTCTCTAGATACCCCTTAGCACGTAAAGGAATATTATTTGGGGGTCCACCAATGGAGAAGAGTTTAGACACTAAGATAATATAAGGAACACACACATTATAAAGAAATCACATTAGTATTCTCTTTTTAAGCTGTTCCTTAAAACACTAGTGCTTAGGAAATCTATTGGAGGCAGAAGCAGTCAAGGGTAGCCTAGGGTTAGGGTTAGGCTTAGGGTTAGGCTTAGGGTACGGCTTAGGGTACGGGTTCGGGGAGGGCTTCGGGTACGGCGTAGGGTATGGGTTAGGGTTAGGGTTAAGGTTAGTGTTAGGGTTAGGGCTCGGTTTAGGGTACGAGTTAGGATTAGGGTACGTGTTAGGGTTAGGGTAGGGGTTAGCGTTAGGGTACGCGTTAGGGTTAGGGTTGTTATTAAACCTATCCCACTCTCTAGTTACCCCTTAGCACGTAAAGGAATATTATTTGGGGGTCCAGCCATGGAGAAGAGTTTAGACACTAGGATAAGATAAGGAACACACCCATTATAAAGAAATCACATTAGGATTCTCTTTTTAAGCTGTTCCTTAAAACACTAGTGCTTAGGAAATCTATTGGAGGCAGAAGCAGTCAAGGGTAGCCTAGGGTTAGGGTTAGGCTTAGGGTTAGGCTTAGGGTACGGCTTAGGGTACGTGTTCGGGGAGGGCTTCGGGTACGGCGTAGGGTATGGGTTAGGGTTAGGGTTACGGTTAGTGTTAGGGTTAGGGCTCGGTTTAGGGTACGGGTTAGTATTAGGGTACGTGTTAGGGTTAGGGTAGGGGTTAGGGTTAGGGTACGCGTTACGGTTAGGGTAGTTATTAAACCTATCCCACTCTCTAGATACCCCTTAGCACATAAAGGAATATTATTTGGGTGTCCAGCCATGGAGAAGTGTTTAGACACTAGGATAAGATAAGGAACACACCCATTATAAAGAAATCACATTAGGATTCTCTTTTTAAGCTGTTCCTTAAAACACTAGTGCTTAGGAAATCTATTGGAGGCAGAAGCAGTCAAGGGTAGCCTAGGGTTAGGGTTAGGCTTAGGGTTAGGCTTAGGGTACGGCTTAGGGTACGGGTTCGGGGAGGGCTTCGGGTACGGCGTAGGGTATGGGTTAGGGTTAGGGTTACGGTTAGTGTTAGGGTTAGGGCTCGGTTTAGGGTACGGTTTAGGATTAGGGTACGTGTTAGGGTTAGTGTAGGGGTGAGGGTTAGGGTACGCGTTAGGGTTAGGGTAGTGATTAAACCTATCCCACTCTCTAGATACCCCTTAGCACGTAAAGGAATATTATTTGGGGGTCCAGCCATGGAGAAGAGTTTAGACACAAAGATAATATAAGGAACACACACATTATAAAGAAATCACATTAGGATTCTCTTTTTAAGCTGTTCCTTAAAACACTAGTGCTTAGGAAATCTATTGGAGGCAGAAGCAGTCAAGGGTAGCCTAGGGTTAGGGTTAGGCTTAGGGTTAGGCTTAGGGTACGGCTTAGGGAACGGGTTCGGGGAGGGCTTCGGGTACGGCGTAGGGTATGGGTTAGGGTTAGGGTTAGGGTTAGTGTTAGGGTTAGGGCTCGGTTTAGGGTATGGGTTAGGATTAGGGTACGTGTTAGGGTTAGGGTAGGGGTTAGGGTTAGGGTACGCGTTACGGTTAGGGTAGTGATTAAACCTATCCCACTCTCTAGATACCCCTTAGCACGTAAAGGAATATTATTTGGGGGTCCACCAATGGAAAAGAGTTTAGACACTAAGATAATATAAGGAACACACACATTATAAAGAAATCACATTACTATTCTCTTTTGAAGCTGTTCCTTAAAACACTAGTGCTTAGGAAATCTATTGGAGGCAGAAGCAGTCAAGGGTAGCCTAGGGTTAGGGTTAGGCTTAGGGTTAGGCTTAGGGTACGGTTTAGGGTACGGGTTCGGGGAGGGCTTCGGGTACGGCGTAGGGTATGGGTTAGGGTTAGGGTTAGGGTTAGTGTTAGGGTTAGGGCTCGGTTTAGGGTACGGGTTAGGATTAGGGTACGTGTTAGGGTTAGGGTAGGGGTTAGCGTTAGGGTACGCGTTAGGGTTAGGGTAGTTATTAAACCTATCCCACTCTCTAGTTACCCCTTAGCACGTAAAGGAATATTATTTGGGCGTCCAGCCATGGAGAAGAGTTTAGACACTAGGATAAGATAAGGAACACACCCATTATAAAGAAATCACATTAGGATCTCTTTTTAAGCTGTTCCTTAAAACACTAGTGCTTAGGAAATCTATTGGAGGCAGAAGCAGTCAAGGGTAGCCTAGGGTTAGGGTTAGGCTTAGGGTTAGGCTTAGGGTACGGCTTAGGGTACGGGTTCGGGGAGGGCTTCGGGTACGGCGTAGGGTATGGGTTAGGGTTAGGGTTAGGGTTAGTGTTAGGGTTAGGGCTCGGTTTAGGGTACGGGTTAGGATTAGGGTACGTGTTAGGGTTAGGGTAGGGGTTAGGGTTAGGGTACGCATTACGGTTAGGGTAGTGATTAAACCTATCCCACTCTCTAGATACCCCTTAGCACGTAAAGGAATATTATTTGGGGGTCCACCAATGGAAAAGTGTTTAGACACTAAGATAATATAAGGAACACACACATTATAAAGAAATCACATTAGGATTCTCTTTTTAAGATGTTCCTTAAAACACTAGTGCTTAGGAAATGTATTGGAGGCAGAAGCAGTCAAGGGTAGCCTAGGGTTAGGGTTAGGCTTAGGGTTAGGCTTAGGGTACGGCTTAGGGTACGTGTTCGGGGAGGGCTTCGGGTACGGCGTAGGGTATGGGTTAGGGTTAGGGTTACGGTTAGTGTTAGGGTTAGGGCTCGGTTTAGGGTACGGTTTAGGATTAGGGTACGTGTTAGGGTTAGGGTAGGGGTTAGGTTTAGGGTACGCGTTAGGGTTAGGGTAGTTATTAAACCTATCCCACTCTCTAGATACCCCTTAGCACGTAAAGGAATATTATTTGGGGGTCCAGCCATGGAGAAGAGTTTAGACAATAAGATAATATAAGGAACACACACATTATAAAGAAATCACATTAGGATTCTCTTTTTAAGCTGTTCCTTAAAACACTAGTGGTTAGGAAATCTATTGGAGGCAGAAGCAGTCAAGGGTAGCCTAGGGTTAGGGTTAGGCTTAGGGTTAGGCTTAGGGTACGGCTTAGGGTACGGGTTCGGGGAGGGCTTCGGGTACGGCGTAGGGTATGGGTTAGGGTTAGGGTTAGGGTTAGTGTTAGGGTTAGGGCTCGGTTTAGGGTACGGTTTAGGATTAGGGTACGTGTTAGGGTAAGGGTAGGGGTTAGGGTTAGGGTACGCATTACGGTTAGGGTAGTGATTAAACCTATCCCACTCTCTAGATACCCCTTAGCACGTAAAGGAATATTATTTGGGGGTCCACCAATGGAAAAGAGTTTAGACACTAAGATAATATAAGGAACACACACATTATAAAGAAATCACATTAGGATTCTCTTTTTAAGCTGTTCCTTAAAACACTAGTGCTTAGGAAATGTATTGGAGGCAGAAGCAGTCAAGGGTAGCCTAGGGTTAGGGTTAGGCTTAGGGTTAGGCTTAGGGTACGGCTTAGGGTACGTGTTCGGGGAGGGCTTCGGGTACGGCGTAGGGTATGGGTTAGGGTTAGGGTTACGGTTAGTGTTAGGGTTAGGGCTCGGTTTAGGGTACGGTTTAGGATTAGGGTACGTGTTAGGGTTAGGGTAGGGGTTAGGTTTAGGGTACGCGTTAGGGTTAGGGTAGTTATTAAACCTATCCCACTCTCTAGATACCCCTTAGCACGTAAAGGAATATTATTTTGGGGTCCAGCCATGGAGAAGAGTTTAGACAATAAGATAATATAAGGAACACACACATTATAAAGAAATCACATTAGGATTCTCTTTTTAAGCTGTTCCTTAAAACACTAGTGGTTAGGAAATCTATTGGAGGCAGAAGCAGTCAAGGGTAGCCTAGGGTTAGGGTTAGGCTTAGGGTTAGGCTTAGGGTACGGCTTAGGGTACGGGTTCGGGGAGGGCTTCGGGTACGGCGTAGGGTATGGGTTAGGGTTAGGGTTAGGGTTAGTGTTAGGGTTAGGGCTCGGTTTAGGGTACGGGTTAGGATTAGGGTACGTTTTAGGGTTAGGGTAGGGGTTAGGGTTAGGGTACGCGTTAGGGTTAGGGTAGTTATTAAACCTATCCCACTTTCTCGATACCCCTTAGCACATAAAGGAATATTATTTGGGGGTCCAGCCGTGGAGAAGAGTTTAGACACTAGGATTAGATAAGGAACACACCCATTATAAAGAAATCACATTAGGATTCTCTTTTTAAGCTGTTCCTTAAAACACTAGTGCTTAGGAAATCTATTGGAGGCAGAAGCAGTCAAGGGTAGCCTAGGGTTAGGGTTAGGCTTAGGGTTAGGCTTAGGGTACGGCTTAGGGTACGGGTTCGGGGAGGGCTTCGGGTACGGCGTAGTGTATGGGTTAGGGTTAGGGTTAGGGTTAGTGTTAGGGTTAGGGCTCGGTTTATGGTACGGGTTAGGATTAGGGTACGTGTTAGGGTTAGGGTAGGGGTTAGGGTTAGGGTACGCGTTAGGGTTAGGGTAGTGATTAAACCTATCCCACTCTCTCGATACCCCTTAGCACATAAAGGAATATTATTTGGGGGTCCAGCCATCGAGAAGAGTTTAGACACTAAGATAATATAAGGAACACACACATTATAAAGAAATCACATTAGGATTCTCTTTTTAAGCTGTTCCTTAAAACACTAGTGCTTAGGAAATCCATTGGAGGCAGAAGCAGTCAAGGGTAGCCTAGGGTTAGGGTTAGGCTTAGGGTTAGGCTTAGGGTACGGCTTAGGGTACGGGTTCGGGGAGGGCTTCGGGTACGGCGTAGGGTATGGGTTAGGGTTAGGGTTAGGGTTAGTGTTAGGGTTAGGGCTCGGTTTAGGGTACGGGTTAGGATTAGGGTACGTGTTAGGGTTAGGGTAGGGGTTAGGGTTAGGGTACACGTTAGGGTTAGGGTAGTGATTAAACCTATCCCACTCTCTAGATACCCCTTAGTACATAAAGGAATATTATTTGGGGGTCGAGCCATGGACAAGAGTTTAGACACTAGGATTAGATAAGGAACACACCCATTATAAAGAAATCACATTAGGATTCTCTTTTTAAGCTGTTCCTTAAAACACTAGTGCTTAGGAAATCTATTGGAGGCAGAAGCAGTCAAGGGTAGCCTAGTGTTAGGATTAGGCTTAGGGTTAGGCTTAGGGTACGGCTTAGGGTACGGGTTCGGGGAGGGCTTCGGGTACGGCGTAGGGTATGGGTTAGGGTTAGGGTTAGGGTTAGTGTTAGGGTTAGGGCTCGGTTTAGGTTATCGGTTAGGATTAGGGTACGTGTTAGGGTTAGGGTAGGGGTTAGGGTTAGGGTAGGCGTTAGGGTTAGGGTAGTGATTAAACCTATCCCAATCTCTCGATACCCCTTAGCACATAAAGGAATATTATTTGGGGGTCCAGCCATGGAGAAGAGTTTAGACATTAAGAGAATATAAGGAACACACACATTATAAACAAATCACATTAGGATTCTCTTTTTAAGCTGTTCCTTAAAACAATAGTGCTTAGGAAATCTATTGGAGGAAGAAGCAGTCAAGGGTAGCCTAGGGTTAGGGTTAGGCTTAGGGTTAGGCTTAGGGTACGGCTTAGGGTTCATGTTCGGGGAGGGCTTCGGGTATGGCGTAGGGTATGGGTTAGGGTTAGTGTTAGGGTTAGTGTTAGGGTTAGGGCTCGGTTTAGGGTACGGGTTAGGATTAGGGTACGTGTTAGGGTTAGGGTAGGGGTTAGCGTTAGGGTACGCGTTAGGGTTAGGGTAGTGATTAAACCTATCCCACTCTCTAGATACCCCTTAGCACATAAAGGAATATTATTTGGGGGTCCAGCCATGGAGAAGAGTTTAGACATTAGGATTAGATAAGGAACACACCCATTATAAAGAAATCACATTAGGATTCTCTTTTTAAGCTGTTCCTTAAAACACTACTGCTTAGGAAATCTATTGGAGGCAGAAGCAGTCAAGGGTAGCCTAGGGTTAGGGTTAGGCTTAGGGTTAGGCTTAGGGTACGGCTTAGGGTACGGGTTCGGGGAGGGCTTCGGGTACGGCGTAGGGTATGGGTTAGGGTTAGGGTTAGGGTTAGTGTTAGGGTTAGGGCTCGGTTTAGGGTACGGGTTAGGATTAGGGTACGTGTTAGGGTCAGGGTAGGGGTTAGCGTTAGGGTACGCGTTAGGGTTAGGGTAGTTATTAAACCTATCCCACTCTCTAGTTACCCCTTAGCACGTAAAGGAATATTATTTGGGGGTCCAGCCATGGAGAAGAGTTTAGACACTAGGATAAGATAAGGAACACACCCATTATAAAGAAATCACATTAGGATTCTCTTTTTAAGCTGTTCCTTAAAACACTAGTGCTTAGGAAATCTATTGGAGGCAGAAGCAGTCAAGGGTAGCCTAGGGTTAGGGTTAGGCTTAGGGTTAGGCTTAGGGTACGGGTTCGGGGAGGGCTTCGGGTACGGCGTAGGGTATGGGTTAGGGTTAGTGTTAGGGTTAGTGTTAGGGTTAGGGCTCGGTTTAGGGTACGGGTTAGGTTTAGGGTAGGGGTTAGGGTTAGGGTACGCGTTAGGCTTAGGGTAGTTATTAAACCTATCCCACTCTCTAGATACCCCTTAGCACGTAAAGGAATATTATTTGGGGGTCCAGCCATGAAGAAGAGTTTAGACACTAAGATAATATAAGGAACACACACATTATAAAGAAATCACATTAGGATTCTCTTTTTAAGCTGTTCCTTAAAACACTAGTGCTTAGGAAATGTATTGGAGGCAGAAGCAGTCAAGGGTAGCCTAGGGTTAGGGTTAGGCTTAGGGTTAGGCTTAGGGTACGGCTTAGGGTACGTGTTCGGGGAGGGCTTCGGGTACGGCGTAGGGTATGGGTTAGGGTTAGGGTTACGGTTAGTGTTAGGGTTAGGGCTCGGTTTAGGGTACGGTTTAGGATTAGGGTACGTGTTAGGGTTAGGGTAGGGGTTAGGGTTAGGGTACGCGTTAGGGTTAGGGTAGTTATTAAACCTATCCCACTCTCTAGATACCCCTTAGCACGTAAAGGAATATTATTTGGGGTTCCAGCCATGGAGAAGAGTTTAGACACTAAGATAATATAAGGAACACACACATTATAAAGAAATCACATTAGGATTCTCTTTTTAAGCTGTTCCTTAAAACACTAGTGCTTAGGAAATGTATTGGAGGCAGAAGCAGTCAAGGGTAGCCTAGGGTTAGGGTTAGGCTTAGGGTTAGGCTTAGGGTACGGTTTAGGGTACGGGTTCGGGGAGGGCTTCGGGTACGGCGTAGGGTATGGGTTAGGGTTAGGGTTAGGGTTAGTGTTAGGGTTAGGGCTCGGTTTAGGGTACGGGTTAGGATTAGGGTACGTGTTAGGGTTAGGGTAGGGGTTAGCGTTAGGGTACGCGTTAGGGTTAGGGTAGTTATTAAACCTATCCCACTGTCTAGTTACCCCTTAGCACGTAAAGGAATATTATTTGGGGGTCCAGCCATGGAGAAGAGTTTAGACACTAGGATAAGATAAGGAACACACCCATTATAAAGAAATCACATTAGGATTCTCTTTTTAAGCTGTTCCTTAAAACACTAGTGCTTAGGAAATCTATTGGAGGCAGAAGCAGTCAAGGGTAGCCTAGGGTTAGGGTTAGGCTTAGGGTTAGGCTTAGGGTACGGCTTAGGGTACGGGTTCGGGGAGGGCTTTGGGTACGGCGTAGGGTATGGGTTAGGGTTAGGGTTAGGGTTAGTGTTAGGGTTAGGGCTCGGTTTAGGGTACGGGTTAGGATTAGGGTACGTGTTAGGGTTAGGGTAGGGGTTAGCGTTAGGATACGCGTTAGGGTTAGGGTAGTGATTAAACCTATCCCACTCTCTCGATACCCCTTAGCACATAAAGGAATATTATTTGGGTGTCCAGCCATGGAGAAGTGTTTAGACACTAGGTTAAGATAAGGAACACACCCATTATAAAGAAATCACATTAGGATTCTCTTTTTAAGCTGTTCCTTAAAACACTAGTGCTTAGGAAATCTATTGGAGGCAGAAGCAGTCAAGGGTAGCCTAGGGTTAGGGTTAGGCTTAGGGTTAGGCTTAGGGTACGGCTTAGGGTACGGGTTCGGGGAGGGCTTCGGGTACGGCGTAGGGTATGGTTTAGGGTTAGGGTTACGGTTAGTGTTAGGGTTAGGGCTCGGTTTAGGGTACGGTTTAGGATTAGGGTACGTGTTAGGGTTAGTGTAGGGGTGAGGGTTAGGGTACGCGTTAGGGTTAGGGTAGTGATTAAACCTATCCCACTCTCTAGATACCCCTTAGCACGTAAAGGAATATTATTTGGGGGTCCAGCCATGGAGAAGAGTTTAGACACTAAGATAATATAAGGAACACACACATTATAAAGAAATCACATTAGGATTCTCTTTTTAAGCTGTTCCTTAAAACACTAGTGCTTAGGAAATGTATTGGAGGCACAAGCAGTGAAGGGTAGCCTAGGGTTAGGGTTAGGCTTAGGGTTAGGCTTAGGGTACGGCTTAGGGTACGGGTTCGGGGAGGGCTTCGGGTACGGCGTAGGGTATGGGTTAGGGTTAGGGTTAGGGTTAGTGTTAGGGTTAGGGCTCGGTTTAGGGTACGGGTTAGGATTAGGGTACGTGTTAGGGTTAGGGTAGGAGTGAGGGTTAGGGTACGCGTTAGGCTTAGGGTAGTTATTAAACCTATCCCACTCTCTAGATACCCCTTAGCACGTAAAGGAATATTATTTGGGGGTCCAGCCATGGAGAAGAGTTTAGACACTAAGATAATATAAGGAACACACACATTATAAAGAAATCACATTAGGATTCTCTTTTTAAGCTGTTCCTTAAAACACTAGTGCTTAGGAAATGTATTGGAGGCACAAGCAGTCAAGGGTAGCCTAGGGTTAGGGTTAGGCTTAGGGTTAGGCTTAGGGTACGGCTTAGGGTACGTGTTCGGGGAGGGCTTCGGGTACGGCGTAGGGTATGGGTTAGGGTTAGGGTTACGGTTAGTGTTAGGGTTAGGGCTCGGTTTAGGGTACGGTTTAGGATTAGGGTATGTGTTAGGGTTAGGGTAGGGGTTAGGGTTAGGGTACGCGTTAGGGTTAGGGTAGTGATTAAACCTATCCCACTCTCTAGATACCCCTTAGCACGTAAAGGAATATTATTTGGTGGTCCAGCCGTGGAGAAGAGTTTAGACACTAGGATTAGATAAGGAACACACCCATTATAAAGAAATCACATTAGGATTCTCTTTTTAAGCTGTTCCTTAAAACACTAGTGCTTAGGAAATCTATTGGAGGCAGAAGCAGTCAAGGGTACCCTAGGGTTAGGTTTAGGCTTAGGGTTAGGCTTAGGGTATGGCTTAGGGTACGTTTTCGGGGAGGGCTTCGGGTACGGCGTAGGGTATGGGTTAGGGTTAGGGTTAGGGTTAGTGTTAGGGTTAGGGCTCGGTTTAGGGTACGGGTTAGGATTAGGGTACGTGTTAGGGTTAGGGTAGGGGTTAGGGTTAGGGTACGCGTTACGGTTAGGGTAGTGATTAAACCTATCCCACTCTCTAGATACCCCTTAGCACGTAAAGGAATATTATTTGGGGGTCCACCAATGGAGAAGAGTTTAGACACTAAGATAATATAAGGAACACACACATTATAAAGAAATCACATTAGTATTCTCTTTTTAAGCTGTTCCTTAAAACACTAGTGCTTAGGAAATCTATTGGAGGCAGAAGCAGTCAAGGGTAGCCTAGGGTTAGGGTTAGGCTTAGGGTTAGGCTTAGGGTACGGCTTAGGGTACGGGTTCGGGGAGGGCTTCGGGTACGGCGTAGGGTATGGGTTAGGGTTAGGGTTAGGGTTAGTGTTAGGGTTAGGGCTCGGTTTAGGGTACGGGTTAGTATTAGGGTACGTGTTAGGGTTAGGGTAGGGGTTAGGGTTAGGGTACGCGTTACGGTTAGGGTAGTTATTAAACCTATCCCACTCTCTAGATACCCCTTAGCACGTAAAGGAATATTATTTGGGGGTCCAGCCATGGAGAAGAGTTTAGACACTAAGATAATATAAGGAACACACCCATTATAAAGAAATCACATTAGGATTCTCTTTTTAAGCTGTTCCTTAAAACACTAGTGCTTAGGAAATCTATTGGAGGCAGAAGCAGTCAAGGGTAGCCTAGGGTTAGGGTTAGGCTTAGGGTTAGGCTTAGGGTACGGCTTAGGGTACGGGTTCGGGGAGGGCTTCGGGTACGGCGTAGGGTATGGGTTAGGGTTAGGGTTAGGGTTAGTGTTAGGGTTAGGGCTCGGTTTAGGGTACGGGTTAGTATTAGGGTACGTGTTAGGGTTAGGGTAGGGGTTAGGGTTAGGGTACGCGTTACGGTTAGGGTAGTTATTAAACCTATCCCACTCTCTAGATACCCCTTAGCACGTAAAGGAATATTATTTGGGGGTCCAGCCATGGAGAAGAGTTTAGACACTAAGATAATATAAGGAACACACACATTATAAAGAAATCACATTAGGATTCTCTCTTTAAGTTGTTCCTTAAAACACTAGTGCTTAGGAAATCTATTGGAGGCAGAAGCAGTCAAGGGTAGCCTAGGGTTAGGGTTAGGCTTAGGGTTAGGCTTAGGGTACGGGTTCGGGGAGGGCTTTGGGTACGGCGTAGGGTATGGGTTAGGGTTAGGGTTAGGGTTAGTGTTAGGGTTAGGGCTCGGTTTAGGGTACGGGTTAGGATTAGGGTACGTGTTAGGATTAGGGTAGGGGTTAGCGTTAGGATACGCGTTAGGTTTAGGGTAGTGATTAAACCTATCCCACTCTCTCGATACCCCTTAGCACATAAAGGAATATTATTTGGGTGTCCAGCCATGGAGAAGTGTTTAGACACTAGGATAAGATAAGGAACACACCCATTATAAAGAAATCACATTAGGATTCTCTTTTTAAGCTGTTCCTTAAAACACTAGTGCTTAGGAAATCTATTGGAGGCAGAAGCAGTCAAGGGTAGCCTAGGGTTAGGGTTAGGCTTAGGGTTAGGCTTAGGGTACGGCTTAGGGTACGGGTTCGGGGAGGGCTTCGGGTACGGCGTAGGGTATGGGTTAGGGTTAGGGTTACGGTTAGTGTTAGGGTTAGGGCTCGGTTTAGGGTACGGTTTAGGATTAGGGTACGTGTTAGGGTTAGTGTAGGGGTGAGGGTTAGGGTACGCGTTAGGGTTAGGGTAGTGATTAAACCTATCCCACTCTCTAGATACCCCTTAGCACGTAAAGGAATATTATTTGGGGGTCCAGCCATGGAGAAGAGTTTAGACACTAAGATAATATAAGGAACACACACATTATAAAGAAATCACATTAGGATTCTCTTTTTAAGCTGTTCCTTAAAACACTAGTGCTTAGGAAATCTATTGGAGGCAGAAGCAGTCAAGGGTAGCCTAGGGTTAGGGTTAGGCTTAGGGTTAGGCTTAGGGTACGGCTTAGGGTACGGGTTCGGGGAGGGCTTCGGGTACGGCGTAGGGTATGGGTTAGGGTTAGGGTTAGGGTTAGTGTTAGGGTTAGGGCTCGGTTTAGGGTACGGGTTAGTATTAGGGTACGTGTTAGGGTTAGGGTAGGGGTTAGGGTTAGGGTACGCGTTACGGTTAGGGTAGTTATTAAACCTATCCCACTCTCTAGATACCCCTTAGCACGTAAAGGAATATTATTTGGGGGTCCAGCCATGGAGAAGAGTTTAGACACTAAGATAATATAAGGAACACACCCATTATAAAGAAATCACATTAGGATTCTCTTTTTAAGCTGTTCCTTAAAACACTAGTGCTTAGGAAATCTATTGGAGGCAGAAGCAGTCAAGGGTAGCCTAGGGTTAGGGTTAGGCTTAGGGTTAGGCTTAGGGTACGGCTTAGGGTACGGGTTCGGGGAGGGCTTCGGGTACGGCGTAGGGTATGGGTTAGGGTTAGGGTTAGGGTTAGTGTTAGGGTTAGGGCTCGGTTTAGGGTACGGGTTAGTATTAGGGTACGTGTTAGGGTTAGGGTAGGGGTTAGGGTTAGGGTACGCGTTACGGTTAGGGTAGTTATTAAACCTTTCCCACTCTCTAGATACCCCTTAGCACGTAAAGGAATATTATTTGGGGGTCCAGCCATGGAGAAGAGTTTAGACACTAAGATAATATAAGGAACACACACATTATAAAGAAATCACATTAGGATTCTCTCTTTAAGTTGTTCCTTAAAACACTAGTGCTTAGGAAATCTATTGGAGGCAGAAGCAGTCAAGGGTAGCCTAGGGTTAGGGTTAGGCTTAGGGTGAGGCTTAGGGTACGGGTTCGGGGAGGGCTTTGGGTACGGCGTAGGGTATGGGTTAGGGTTAGGGTTAGTGTTAGGGTTAGGGCTCGGTTTAGGGTACGGGTTAGGATTAGGGTACGTGTTAGGATTAGGGTAGGGGTTAGCGTTAGGATACGCGTTAGGTTTAGGGTAGTGATTAAACCTATCCCACTCTCTCGATACCCCTTAGCACATAAAGGAATATTATTTGGGTGTCCAGCCATGGAGAAGTGTTTAGACACTAGGATAAGATAAGGAACACACCCATTATAAAGAAATCACATTAGGATTCTCTTTTTAAGCTGTTCCTTAAAACACTAGTGCTTAGGAAATCTATTGGAGGCAGAAGCAGTCAAGGGTAGCCTAGGGTTAGGGTTAGGCTTAGGGTTAGGCTTAGGGTACGGCTTAGGGTACGGGTTCGGGGAGGGCTTCGGGTACGGCGTAGGGTATGGGTTAGGGTTAGGGTTACGGTTAGTGTTAGGGTTAGGGCTCGGTTTAGGGTACGGTTTAGGATTAGGGTACGTGTTAGGGTTAGTGTAGGGGTGAGGGTTAGGGTACGCGTTAGGGTTAGGGTAGTGATTAAACCTATCCCACTCTCTAGATACCCCTTAGCACGTAAAGGAATATTATTTGGGGGTCCAGCCATGGAGAAGAGTTTAGACACTAAGATAATATAAGGAACACACACATTATAAAGAAATCACATTAGGATTCTCTTTTTAAGCTGTTCCTTAAAACACTAGTGCTTAGGAAATCTATTGGAGGCAGAAGCAGTCAAGGGTAGCCTAGAGTTAGGGTTAGGCTTAGGGTTAGGCTTAGGGTACGGCTTAGGGTACGGGTTCGGGGAGGGCTTCGGGTACGGCGTAGGGTATGGGTTAGGGTTAGTGTTAGGGTTAGTGTTAGGGTTAGGGCTCGGTTTAGGGTACGGTTTAGGATTAGGGTACGTGTTAGGGTTAGGGTAGGGGTTAGGGTTAGGGTACGCGTTAGGGTTAGGGTAGTGATTAATCCTATCCCACTCTCTCGATACCCCTTAGCACATAAAGGAATATTATTTGGGGGTCCAGCCATGGAGAAGAGTTTAGACACTAGGATTAGATAAGGAACACACCCATTATAAAGAAATCACATTAGGATTCTCTTTTTAAGCTGTTCCTTAAAACACTAGTGCTTAGGAAATCTATTGGAGGCAGAAGCAGTCAAGGGTAGCCTAGGGTTAGGGTTAGGCTTAGGGTTAGGCTTAGGGTACGGCTTAGGGTACGTGTTCGGGGAGGGCTTCGGGTACGGCGTAGGGTATGGGTTAGGGTTAGGGTTAGGGTTAGTGTTAGGGTTAGGGCTCGGTTTAGGGTAAGGGTTAGGTTTAGGGTACGTGTTAGGGTTAGGGTAGGGGTTAGGGTTAGGGTACGCGTTAGGCTTAGGGTAGTTATTAAACCTATCCCACTCTCTAGATACCCCTTAGCACGTAAAGGAATATTATTTGGGGGTCCAGCCATGGAGAAGAGTTTAGACACTAAGATAATATAAGGAACACACACATTATAAAGAAATCACATTAGGATTCTCTTTTTAAGCTGTTCCTTAAAACACTAGTGCTTAGGAAATGTATTGGAGGCAGAAGCAGTCAAGGGTAGCCTAGGGTTAGGGTTAGGCTTAGGGTTAGGCTTAGGGTACGGCTTAGGGTACGTGTTCGGGGAGGGCTTCGGGTACGGCGTAGGGTATGGGTTAGGGTTAGGGTTACGGTTAGTGTTAGGGTTAGGGCTCGGTTTAGGGTACGGTTTAGGATTAGGGTACGTGTTAGGGTTAGGGTAGGGGTTAGGGTTAGGGTACGCGTTAGGGTTAGGGTAGTTATTAAACCTATCCCACTCTCTAGATACCCCTTAGCACGTAAAGGAATATTATTTGGGGTTCCAGCCATGGAGAAGAGTTTAGACACTAAGATAATATAAGGAACACACACATTATAAAGAAATCACATTAGGATTCTCTTTTTAAGCTGTTCCTTAAAACACTAGTGCTTAGGAAATGTATTGGAGGCAGAAGCAGTCAAGGGTAGCCTAGGGTTAGGGTTAGGCTTAGGGTTAGGCTTAGAGTACGGTTTAGGGTACGGGTTCGGGGAGGGCTTCGGGTACGGCGTAGGGTATGGGTTAGGGTTAGGGTTAGGGTTAGTGTTAGGGTTAGGGCTCGGTTTAGGGTACGGGTTAGGATTAGGGTACGTGTTAGGGTTAGGGTAGGGGTTAGCGTTAGGGTACGCGTTAGGGTTAGGGTAGTTATTAAACCTATCCCACTGTCTAGTTACCCCTTAGCACGTAAAGGAATATTATTTGGGGGTCCAGCCATGGAGAAGAGTTTAGACACTAGGATAAGATAAGGAACACACCCATTATAAAGAAATCACATTAGGATTCTCTTTTTAAGCTGTTCCTTAAAACACTAGTGCTTAGGAAATCTATTGGAGGCAGAAGCAGTCAAGGGTAGCCTAGGGTTAGGGTTAGGCTTAGGGTTAGGCTTAGGGTACGGCTTAGGGTACGGGTTCGGGGAGGGCTTTGGGTACGGCGTAGGGTATGGGTTAGGGTTAGGGTTAGGGTTAGTGTTAGGGTTAGGGCTCGGTTTAGGGTACGGGTTAGGATTAGGGTACGTGTTAGGGTTAGGGTAGGGGTTAGCGTTAGGATACGCGTTAGGGTTAGGGTAGTGATTAAACCTATCCCACTCTCTCGATACCCCTTAGCACATAAAGGAATATTATTTGGGTGTCCAGCCATGGAGAAGTGTTTAGACACTAGGATAAGATAAGGAACACACCCATTATAAAGAAATCACATTAGGATTCTCTTTTTAAGCTGTTCCTTAAAACACTAGTGCTTAGGAAATGTATTGGAGGCACAAGCAGTGAAGGGTAGCCTAGGGTTAGGGTTAGGCTTAGGGTTAGGCTTAGGGTACGGCTTAGGGTACGGGTTCGGGGAGGGCTTCGGGTACGGCGTAGGGTATGGGTTAGGGTTAGGGTTAGGGTTAGTGTTAGGGTTAGGGCTCGGTTTAGGGTACGGGTTAGGATTAGGGTACGTGTTAGGGTTAGGGTAGGAGTGAGGGTTAGGGTACGCGTTAGGCTTAGGGTAGTTATTAAACCTATCCCACTCTCTAGATACCCCTTAGCACGTAAAGGAATATTATTTGGGGGTCCAGCCATGGAGAAGAGTTTAGACACTAAGATAATATAAGGAACACACACATTATAAAGAAATCACATTAGGATTCTCTTTTTAAGCTGTTCCTTAAAACACTAGTGCTTAGGAAATGTATTGGAGGCACAAGCAGTCAAGGGTAGCCTAGGGTTAGGGTTAGGCTTAGGGTTAGGCTTAGGGTACGGCTTAGGGTACGTGTTCGGGGAGGGCTTCGGGTACGGCGTAGGGTATGGGTTAGGGTTAGGGTTACGGTTAGTGTTAGGGTTAGGGCTCGGTTTAGGGTACGGTTTAGGATTAGGGTATGTGTTAGGGTTAGGGTAGGGGTTAGGGTTAGGGTACGCGTTAGGGTTAGGGTAGTGATTAAACCTATCCCACTCTCTAGATACCCCTTAGCACGTAAAGGAATATTATTTGGTGGTCCAGCCGTGGAGAAGAGTTTAGACACTAGGATTAGATAAGGAACACACCCATTATAAAGAAATCACATTAGGATTCTCTTTTTAAGCTGTTCCTTAAAACACTAGTGCTTAGGAAATCTATTGGAGGCAGAAGCAGTCAAGGGTACCCTAGGGTTAGGTTTAGGCTTAGGGTTAGGCTTAGGGTATGGCTTAGGGTACGTTTTCGGGGAGGGCTTCGGGTACGGCGTAGGGTATGGGTTAGGGTTAGGGTTAGGGTTAGTGTTAGGGTTAGGGCTCGGTTTAGGGTACGGGTTAGGATTAGGGTACGTGTTAGGGTTAGGGTAGGGGTTAGGGTTAGGGTACGCGTTACGGTTAAGGTAGTGATTAAACCTATCCCACTCTCTAGATACCCCTTAGCACGTAAAGGAATATTATTTGGGGGTCCACCAATGGAGAAGAGTTTAGACACTAAGATAATATAAGGAACACACACATTATAAAGAAATCACATTAGTATTCTCTTTTTAAGCTGTTCCTTAAAACACTAGTGCTTAGGAAATCTATTGGAGGCAGAAGCAGTCAAGGGTAGCCTAGGGTTAGGGTTAGGCTTAGGGTTAGGCTTAGGGTACGGCTTAGGGTACGGGTTCGGGGAGGGCTTCGGGTACGGCGTAGGGTATGGGTTAGGGTTAGGGTTAGGGTTAGTGTTAGGGTTAGGGCTCGGTTTAGGGTACGGGTTAGTATTAGGGTACGTGTTAGGGTTAGGGTAGGGGTTAGGGTTAGGGTACGTGTTACGGTTAGGGTAGTTATTAAACCTATCCCACTCTCTAGATACCCCTTAGCACGTAAAGGAATATTATTTGGGGGTCCAGCCATGGAGAAGAGTTTAGACACTAAGATAATATAAGGAACACACCCATTATAAAGAAATCACATTAGGATTCTCTTTTTAAGCTGTTCCTTAAAACACTAGTGCTTAGGAAATCTATTGGAGGCAGAAGCAGTCAAGGGTAGCCTAGGGTTAGGGTTAGGCTTAGGGTTAGGCTTAGGGTACGGCTTAGGGTACGGGTTCGGGGAGGGCTTCGGGTACGGCGTAGGGTATGGGTTAGGGTTAGGGTTAGGGTTAGTGTTAGGGTTAGGGCTCGGTTTAGGGTACGGGTTAGTATTAGGGTACGTGTTAGGGTTAGGGTAGGGGTTAGGGTTAGGGTACGCGTTACGGTTAGGGTAGTTATTAAACCTATCCCACTCTCTAGATACCCCTTAGCACGTAAAGGAATATTATTTGGGGGTCCAGCCATGGAGAAGAGTTTAGACACTAAGATAATATAAGGAACACACACATTATAAAGAAATCACATTAGGATTCTCTCTTTAAGTTGTTCCTTAAAACACTAGTGCTTAGGAAATCTATTGGAGGCAGAAGCAGTCAAGGGTAGCCTAGGGTTAGGGTTAGGCTTAGGGTTAGGCTTAGGGTACGGGTTCGGGGAGGGCTTTGGGTACGGCGTAGGGTATGGGTTAGGGTTAGGGTTAGGGTTAGTGTTAGGGTTAGGGCTCGGTTTAGGGTACGGGTTAGGATTAGGGTACGTGTTAGGATTAGGGTAGGGGTTAGCGTTAGGATACGCGTTAGGTTTAGGGTAGTGATTAAACCTATCCCACTCTCTCGATACCCCTTAGCACATAAAGGAATATTATTTGGGTGTCCAGCCATGGAGAAGTGTTTAGACACTAGGATAAGATAAGGAACACACCCATTATAAAGAAATCACATTAGGATTCTCTTTTTAAGCTGTTCCTTAAAACACTAGTGCTTAGGAAATCTATTGGAGGCAGAAGCAGTCAAGGGTAGCCTAGGGTTAGGGTTAGGCTTAGGGTTAGGCTTAGGGTACGGCTTAGGGTACGGGTTCGGGGAGGGCTTCGGGTACGGCGTAGGGTATGGGTTAGGGTTAGGGTTACGGTTAGTGTTAGGGTTAGGGCTCGGTTTAGGGTACGGTTTAGGATTAGGGTACGTGTTAGGGTTAGTGTAGGGGTGAGGGTTAGGGTACGCGTTAGGGTTAGGGTAGTGATTAAACCTATCCCACTCTCTAGATACCCCTTAGCACGTAAAGGAATATTATTTGGGGGTCCAGCCATGGAGAAGAGTTTAGACACTAAGATAATATAAGGAACACACACATTATAAAGAAATCACATTAGGATTCTCTTTTTAAGCTGTTCCTTAAAACACTAGTGCTTAGGAAATCTATTGGAGGCAGAAGCAGTCAAGGGTAGCCTAGGGTTAGGGTTAGGCTTAGGGTTAGGCTTAGGGTACGGCTTAGGGTACGGGTTCGGGGAGGGCTTCGGGTACGGCGTAGGGTATGGGTTAGGGTTAGGGTTAGGGTTAGTGTTAGGGTTAGGGCTCGGTTTAGGGTACGGGTTAGTATTAGGGTACGTGTTAGGGTTAGGGTAGGGGTTAGGGTTAGGGTACGCGTTACGGTTAGGGTAGTTATTAAACCTATCCCACTCTCTAGATACCCCTTAGCACATAAAGGAATATTATTTGGGGGTCCAGCCATGGAGAAGAGTTTAGACACTAAGATAATATAAGGAACACACCCATTATAAAGAAATCACATTAGGATTCTCTTTTTAAGCTGTTCCTTAAAACACTAGTGCTTAGGAAATCTATTGGAGGCAGAAGCAGTCAAGGGTAGCCTAGGGTTAGGGTTAGGCTTAGGGTTAGGCTTAGGGTACGGCTTAGGGTACGGGTTCGGGGAGGGCTTCGGGTACGGCGTAGGGTATGGGTTAGGGTTAGGGTTACGGTTAGTGTTAGGGTTAGGGCTCGGTTTAGGGTACGGTTTAGGATTAGGGTACGTGTTAGGGTTAGTGTAGGGGTTAGGGTTAGGGTACGCGTTACGGTTAGGGTAGTTATTAAACCTATCCCACTCTCTAGATACCCCTTAGCACGTAAAGGAATATTATTTGGGGGTCCAGCCATGGAGAAGAGTTTAGACACTAAGATAATATAAGGAACACACACATTATAAAGAAATCACATTAGGATTCTCTTTTTAAGCTGTTCCTTAAAACACTAGTGCTTAGGAAATCTATTGGAGGCAGAAGCAGTCAAGGGTAGCCTAGAGTTAGGGTTAGGCTTAGGGTTAGGCTTAGGGTACGGCTTAGGGTACGGGTTCGGGGAGGGCTTCGGGTACGGCGTAGGGTATGTGTTAGGGTTAGTGTTAGGGTTAGTGTTAGGGTTAGGGCTCGGTTTAGGGTACGGTTTAGGATTAGGGTACGTGTTAGGGTTAGGGTAGGGGTTAGGGTTAGGGTACGCGTTAGGGTTAGGGTAGTGATTAATCCTATCCCACTCTCTCGATACCCCTTAGCACATAAAGGAATATTATTTGGGGGTCCAGCCATGGAGAAGAGTTTAGACACTAGGATTAGATAAGGAACACACCCATTATAAAGAAATCACATTAGGATTCTCTTTTTAAGCTGTTCCTTAAAACACTAGTGCTTAGGAAATCTATTGGAGGCAGAAGCAGTCAAGGGTAGCCTAGGGTTAGGGTTAGGCTTAGGGTTAGGCTTAGGGTACGGCTTAGGGTACGTGTTCGGGGAGGGCTTCGGGTACGGCGTAGGGTATGGGTTAGGGTTAGGGTTAGGGTTAGTGTTAGGGTTAGGGCTCGGTTTAGGGTACGGGTTAGGTTTAGGGTACGTGTTAGGGTTAGGGTAGGGGTTAGGGTTAGGGTACGCGTTAGGCTTAGGGTAGTTATTAAACCTATCCCACTCTCTAGATACCCCTTAGCACGTAAAGGAATATTATTTGGGGGTCCAGCCATGGAGAAGAGTTTAGACACTAAGATAATATAAGGAACACACACATTATAAAGAAATCACATTAGGATTCTCTTTTTAAGCTGTTCCTTAAAACACTAGTGCTTAGGAAATGTATTGGAGGCACAAGCAGTCAAGGGTAGCCTAGGGTTAGGGTTAGGCTTAGGGTTAGGCTTAGGGTACGGCTTAGGGTACGGGTTCGGGGAGGGCTTTGGGTACGGCGTAGGGTATGGGTTAGGGTTAGGGTTAGGGTTAGTGTTAGGGTTAGGGCTCGGTTTAGGGTACGGGTTAGGATTAGGGTACGTGTTAGGATTAGGGTAGGGGTTAGCGTTAGGATACGCGTTAGGTTTAGGGTAGTGATTAAACCTATCCCACTCTCTCGATACCCCTTAGCACATAAAGGAATATTATTTGGGTGTCCAGCCATGGAGAAGTGTTTAGACACTAGGATAAGATAAGGAACACACCCATTATAAAGAAATCACATTAGGATTCTCTTTTTAAGCTGTTCCTTAAAACACTAGTGCTTAGGAAATCTATTGGAGGCAGAAGCAGTCAAGGGTAGCCTAGGGTTAGGGTTAGGCTTAGGGTTAGGCTTAGGGTACGGCTTAGGGTACGGGTTCGGGGAGGGCTTCGGGTACGGCGTAGGGTATGGGTTAGGGTTAGGGTTACGGTTAGTGTTAGGGTTAGGGCTCGGTTTAGGGTACGGTTTAGGATTAGGGTACGTGTTAGGGTTAGTGTAGGGGTGAGGGTTAGGGTAAGCGTTAGGGTTAGGGTAGTGATTAAACCTATCCCACTCTCTAGATACCCCTTAGCACGTAAAGGAATATTATTTGGGGGTCCAGCCATGGAGAAGAGTTTAGACACTAAGATAATATAAGGAACACACACATTATAAAGAAATCACATTAGGATTCTCTCTTTAAGTTGTTCCTTAAAACACTAGTGCTTAGGAAATCTATTGGAGGCAGAAGCAGTCAAGGGTAGCCTAGGGTTAGGGTTAGGCTTAGGGTTAGGCTTAGGGTACGGGTTCGGGGAGGGCTTTGGGTACGGCGTAGGGTATGGGTTAGGGTTAGGGTTAGGGTTAGTGTTAGGGTTAGGGCTCGGTTTAGGGTACGGTTTAGGATTAGGGTACGTGTTAGGATTAGGGTAGGGGTTAGCGTTAGGATACGCGTTAGGTTTAGGGTAGTGATTAAACCTATCCCACTCTCTCGATACCCCTTAGCACATAAAGGAATATTATTTGGGTGTCCAGCCATGGAGCAGTGTTTAGACACTAGGATAAGATAAGGAACACACCCATTATAAAGAAATCACATTAGGATTCTCTTTTTAAGCTGTTCCTTAAAACACTAGTGCTTAGGAAATCTATTGGAGGCAGAAGCAGTCAAGGGTAGCCTAGGGTTAGGGTTAGGCTTAGGGTTAGGCTTAGGGTACGGCTTAGGGTACGGGTTCGGGGAGGGCTTCGGGTACGGCGTAGGGTATGGGTTAGGGTTAGGGTTACGGTTAGTGTTAGGGTTAGGGCTCGGTTTAGGGTACGGTTTAGGATTAGGGTACGTGTTAGGGTTAGTGTAGGGGTGAGGGTTAGGGTACGCGTTAGGGTTAGGGTAGTGATTAAACCTATCCCACTCTCTAGATACCCCTTAGCACGTAAAGGAATATTATTTGGGGGTCCAGCCATGGAGAAGAGTTTAGACACTAAGATAATATAAGGAACACACACATTATAAAGAAATCACATTAGGATTCTCTTTTTAAGCTGTTCCTTAAAACACTAGTGCTTAGGAAATCTATTGGAGGCAGAAGCAGTCAAGGGTAGCCTAGAGTTAGGGTTAGGCTTAGGGTTAGGCTTAGGGTACGGCTTAGGGTACGGGTTCGGGGAGGGCTTCGGGTACGGCGTAGGGTATGGGTTAGGGTTAGTGTTAGGGTTAGTGTTAGGGTTAGGGCTCGGTTTAGGGTACGGTTTAGGATTAGGGTACGTGTTAGGGTTAGGGTAGGGGTTAGGGTTAGGGTACGCGTTAGGGTTAGGGTAGTGATTAATCCTATCCCACTCTCTCGATACCCCTTAGCACATAAAGGAATATTATTTGGGGGTCCAGCCATGGAGAAGAGTTTAGACACTAGGATTAGATAAGGAACACACCCATTATAAAGAAATCACATTAGGATTCTCTTTTTAAGCTGTTCCTTAAAACACTAGTGCTTAGGAAATCTATTGGAGGCAGAAGCAGTCAAGGGTAGCCTAGGGTTAGGGTTAGGCTTAGGGTTAGGCTTAGGGTACGGCTTAGGGTACGTGTTCGGGGAGGGCTTCGGGTACGGCGTAGGGTATGGGATAGGGTTAGGGTTAGGGTTAGTGTTAGGGTTAGGGCTCGGTTTAGGGTACGGGTTAGGTTTAGGGTACGTGTTAGGGTTAGGGTAGGGGTTAGGGTTAGGGTACGCGTTAGGCTTAGGGTAGTTATTAAACCTATCCCACTCTCTAGATACCCCTTAGCACGTAAAGGAATATTATTTGGGGGTCCAGCCATGGAGAAGAGTTTAGACACTAAGATAATATAAGGAACACACACATTATAAAGAAATCACATTAGGATTCTCTTTTTAAGCTGTTCCTTAAAACACTAGTGCTTAGGAAATGTATTGGAGGCACAAGCAGTCAAGGGTAGCCTAGGGTTAGGGTTAGGCTTAGGGTTAGGCTTAGGGTACGGCTTAGGGTACGGGTTCGGGGAGGGCTTCGGGTACGGCGTAGGGTATGGGTTAGGGTTAAGGTTAGGGTTAGTGTTAGGGTTAGGGCTCGGTTTAGGGTACGGGTTAGGATTAGGGTACGTGTTAGGGTTAGGGTAGGGGTTAGGGTTAGGGTACGCGTTAGGGTTAGGGTAGTTATTAAACCTATCCCACTCTCTAGATACCCCTTAGCACGTAAAGGAATATTATTTGGGGGTCCAGCCATGGAGAAGAGTTTAGACACTAAGATAATATAAGGAACACACACATTATAAAGAAATCACATTAGGATTCTCTCTTTAAGTTGTTCCTTAAAACACTAGTGCTTAGGAAATCTATTGGAGGCAGAAGCATTCAAGGGTAGCCTAGGGTTAGGGTTAGGCTTAGGGTTAGGCTTAGGGTACGGGTTCGGGGAGGGCTTTGGGTACGGCGTAGGGTATGGGTTAGGGTTAGGGTTAGGGTTAGTGTTAGGGTTAGGGCTCGGTTTAGGGTACGGGTTAGGATTAGGGTACGTGTTAGGATTAGGGTAGGGGTTAGCGTTAGGATACGCGTTAGGTTTAGGGTAGTGATTAAACCTATCCCACTCTCTCGATACCCCTTAGCACATAAAGGAATATTATTTGGGTGTCCAGCCATGGAGAAGTGTTTAGACACTAGGATAAGATAAGGAACACACCCATTATAAAGAAATCACATTAGGATTCTCTTTTTAAGCTGTTCCTTAAAACACTAGTGCTTAGGAAATCTATTGGAGGCAGAAGCAGTCAAGGGTAGCCTAGGGTTAGGGTTAGGCTTAGGGTTAGGCTTAGGGTACGGCTTAGGGTACGGGTTCGGGGAGGGCTTCGGGTACGGCGTAGGGTATGGGTTAGGGTTAGGGTTACGGTTAGTGTTAGGGTTAGGGCTCGGTTTAGGGTACGGTTTAGGATTAGGGTACGTGTTAGGGTTAGTGTAGGGGTGAGGGTTAGGGTAAGCGTTAGGGTTAGGGTAGTGATTAAACCTATCCCACTCTCTAGATACCCCTTAGCACGTAAAGGAATATTATTTGGGGGTCCAGCCATGGAGAAGAGTTTAGACACTAAGATAATATAAGGAACACACACATTATAAAGGAATCACATTAGGATTCTCTTTTTAAGCTGTTCCTTAAAACACTAGTGCTTAGGAAATCTATTGGAGGCAGAAGCAGTCAAGGGTAGCCTAGAGTTAGGGTTAGGCTTAGGGTTAGGCTTAGGGTACGGCTTAGGGTACGGGTTCGGGGAGGGCTTCGGGTACGGCGTAGGGTATGGGTTAGGGTTAGTGTTAGGGTTAGTGTTAGGGTTAGGGCTCGGTTTAGGGTACGGTTTAGGATTAGGGTACGTGTTAGGGTTAGGGTAGGGGTTAGGGTTAGGGTACGCGTTAGGGTTAGGGTAGTTATTAAACCTATCCCACTCTCTAGATACCCCTTAGCACATAAAGGAATATTATTTGGGGGTCCAGCCATGGAGAAGAGTTTAGACACTAGGATTAGATAAGGAACACACCCATTATAAAGAAATCACATTAGGATTCTCTTTTTAAGCTGTTCCTTAAAACACTAGTGCTTAGGAAATCTATTGGAGGCAGAAGCAGTCAAGGGTAGCCTAGGGTTAGGGTTAGGCTTAGGGTTAGGCTTAGGGTACGGCTTAGGGTACGTGTTCGGGGAGGGCTTCGGGTACGGCGTAGGGTATGGGTTAGGGTTAGGGTTAGGGTTAGTGTTAGGGTTAGGGCTCGGTTTAGGGTACGGGTTAGGATTAGGGTACGTGTTAGGGTTAGGGTAGGGGTTAGGGTTAGGGTACGCGTTAGGGTTAGGGTAGTTATTAAACCTATCCCACTCTCTCGATACCCCTTAGCACATAAAGGAATATTATTTGGGGGTCCAGCCATGGAGAAGAGTTTAGACACTAGGATTAGATAAGGAACACACCCATTATAAAGAAATCACATTAGGATTCTCTTTTTAAGCTGTTCCTTAAAACACTAGTGCTTAGGAAATCTATTGGAGGCAGAAGCAGTCAAGGGTACCCTAGGGTTAGGTTTAGGCTTAGGGTTAGGCTTAGGGTACGGCTTAGGGTACGTTTTCGGGGAGGGCTTCGGGTACGGCGTAGGGTATGGGTTAGGGTTAGGGTTAGGGTTAGTGTTAGGGTTAGGGCTCGGTTTAGGGTACGGGTTAAGATTAGGGTACGTGTTAGGGTTAGGGTAGGGGTTAGGGTTAGGGTACGCGTTACGGTTAGGGTAGTGATTAAACCTATCCCACTCTCTAGATACCCCTTAGCACGTAAAGGAATATTATTTGGGGGTCCACCAATGGAGAAGAGTTTAGACACTAAGATAATATAAGGAACACACACATTATAAAGAAATCACATTAGTATTCTCTTTTTAAGCTGTTCCTTAAAACACTAGTGCTTAGGAAATCTATTGGAGGCAGAAGCAGTCAAGGGTAGCCTAGGGTTAGGGTTAGGCTTAGGGTTAGGCTTAGGGTACGGCTTAGGGTACGGGTTCGGGGAGGGCTTCGGGTACGGCGTAGGGTATGGGTTAGGGTTAGGGTTAGGGTTAGTGTTAGGGTTAGGGCTCGGTTTAGGGTACGAGTTAGGATTAGGGTACGTGTTAGGGTTAGGGTAGGGGTTAGCGTTAGGGTACGCGTTAGGGTTAGGGTTGTTATTAAACCTATCCCACTCTCTAGTTACCCCTTAGCACGTAAAGGAATATTATTTGGGGGTCCAGCCATGGAGAAGAGTTTAGACACTAGGATAAGATAAGGAACACACCCATTATAAAGAAATCACATTAGGATTCTCTTTTTAAGCTGTTCCTTAAAACACTAGTGCTTAGGAAATCTATTGGAGGCAGAAGCAGTCAAGGGTAGCCTAGGGTTAGTGTTAGGCTTAGGGTTAGGCTTAGGGTACGGCTTAGGGTACGGGTTCGGGGAGGGCTTCGGGTACGGCGTAGGGTATGGTTTAGGGTTAGGGTTACGGTTAGTGTTAGGGTTAGGGCTCGGTTTAGGGTACGGTTTAGGATTAGGGTACGTGTTAGGGTTAGTGTAGGGGTGAGGGTTAGGGTACGCGTTAGGGTTAGGGTAGTGATTAAACCTATCCCACTCTCTAGATACCCCTTAGCACGTAAAGGAATATTATTTGGGGGTCCAGCCATGGAGAAGAGTTTAGACACTAAGATAATATAAGGAACACACACATTATAAAGAAATCACATTAGGATTCTCTTTTTAAGCTGTTCCTTAAAACACTAGTGCTTAGGAAATGTATTGGAGGCACAAGCAGTGAAGGGTAGCCTAGGGTTAGGGTTAGGCTTAGGGTTAGGCTTAGGGTACGGCTTAGGGTACGGGTTCGGGGAGGGCTTCGGGTACGGCGTAGGGTATGGGTTAGGGTTAGGGTTAGGGTTAGTGTTAGGGTTAGGGCTCGGTTTAGGGTACGGGTTAGGATTAGGGTACGTGTTAGGGTTAGGGTAGGGGTGAGGGTTAGGGTACGCGTTAGGCTTAGGGTAGTTATTAAACCTATCCCACTCTCTAGATACCCCTTAGCACGTAAAGGAATATTATTTGGGGGTCCAGCCATGGAGAAGAGTTTAGACACTAAGATAATATAAGGAACACACACATTATAAAGAAATCACATTAGGATTCTCTTTTTAAGCTGTTCCTTAAAACACTAGTGCTTAGGAAATGTATTGGAGGCACAAGCAGTCAAGGGTAGCCTAGGGTTAGGGTTAGGCTTAGGGTTAGGCTTAGGGTACGGCTTAGGGTACGTGTTCGGGGAGGGCTTCGGGTACGGCGTTGGGTATGGGTTAGGGTTAGGGTTACGGTTAGTGTTAGGGTTAGGGCTCGGTTTAGGGTACGGTTTAGGATTAGGGTACGTGTTAGGGTTAGGGTAGGGGTTAGGGTTAGGGTACGCGTTAGGGTTAGGGTAGTGATTAATCCTATCCCACTCTCTCGATACCCCTTAGCACATAAAGGAATATTATTTGGGGGTCCTGCCATGGAGAAGAGTTTAGACACTAGGATTAGATAAGGAACTCACCCATTATAAAGAAATCACATTAGGATTCTCTTTTTAAGCTGTTCCTTAAAACACTAGTGCTTAGGAAATCTATTGGAGGCAGAAGCACTCAAGGGTAGCCTAGGGTTAGTGTTAGGCTGAGGGTTAGGCTTAGGGTACGGCTTAGGGTACGGGTTCGGGGACGGCTTCGGGTACGGTGTAGGGTATGGGTTAGGGTTAGGCTTATTGTTAGTGTTAGGGTTAGGGCTCGGTTTAGGGTACGTGTTAGCGTTAGGGTCAGGTTTAGGGTTAGGGTACGCATTAGAGTTAGGGTAGTTATTAAACCTATCCCACTCTCTAGATACCCCTTAGCACGTAAAGGAATATTATTTGGGGGTCCAGCCATGGAGAAGAGTTTAGACACTAGGATAAGATAAGGAACACACCCATTATAAAGAAATCACATTGGGATTCTCTTTTTATGCTGGTCCTTAAAACACTAGTGCTTAGGAAATCTATTGGAGGCAGAAGCAGTCAAGGGTTGCCTAGGGTTAGGGTTAGGCTTAGGGTTAGGCTTAGGGTACGGCTTAGGGTACGGGTTCGGGGAGGGCTTCGGGTACGGCCTAGGGTATGGGTTAGGGTTAGGTTTAGGGTTAGTGTTAGGGTTAGGGCTCGGTTTAGGGTACGGGTTAAGATTAGGGTACGTGTTAAGGTTAGGGTAGGGGTTAGGGTTAGGGTACGCGTTAGGGTTAGGGTAGTTATTAAACCTTTCCCACTCTCTAGATACCCATTAGCACATAAAGGAATATTATTTGGGGGTCCAGCCATGGAGAAGAGTTTAGACACTAAGATAATATAAGGAACACACACATTATAAAGAAATCACATTAGGATTCTCTGTTTAAGCTGTTCCTTAAAACACTAGTGCTTAGGAAATCTATTGGAGGCAGAAGCAGTCAAGGGTAGCCTAGGGTTAGGTTTAGGCTTGGGATTAGGCTTAGGGTACGGCTTAGGGTACGGGTTCGGGGAGGGGTTCGTTTACGGCGTAGGGTATGGGTTAGGGTTAGGGTTAGTGTTAGTGTTAGGGTTAGGGCTCGGTTTAGGGTACGTGTTAGCGTTAGGGTCGGGTTTAGGGTTAGGGTACGCATTAGAGTTAGGGTAGTTATTAAACCTATCCCACTCTCTAGATACCCCTTAGCACGTAAAGGAATATTATTTAGGGGTCCAGCCATGGAGAAGAGTTTAGACACTAGGATAAGATAAGGAACACACCCATTATAAAGAAATCTCATTGGGATTCTCTTTTTATGCTGGTCCTTAAAACACTAGTGCTTAGGAAATCTATTGGAGGCAGAAGCAGTCAAGGGTTGCCTAGGGTTAGGGTTAGGTTTAGGGTTAGGCTTAGGGTACGGCTTAGGGTACGGGTTCGGGGAGGGTTTCGGGTACGGCGTAGGGTATGGGTTAGGGTTAGGTTTAGGGTTAGTGTTAGGGTTAGGGCTCGGTTTAGGGTACGGGTTAGGTTTAGGTTACGTGTTAGGGTTAGGGTAGGGGTTCGGGTTAGGGTACACATTAGGGTTAGGGTAGTTATTAAACCTATCCCACTCTCTAGATACCCCTTAGCACGTAAAGGAATATTATTTGGGGGTCCAGGCATGGAGAAGAGTTTAGACACTAGGATAAGATAAGGAACACACCCATTATAAAGAAATCACATTAGGATTCTCGTTTTAAGCTGTTCCTTAAAACACTAGTGCTAAGGAAATCTATTGGAGGCAGAAGCAGTCAAGGGTAGCCTAGGTTTAGGGTTAGGCTTAGGGTACGGCTTAGGGTACGGGTTCAGGGAGGGCTTCGGGTACGGCGTAGGGCATGGGTTAGGGTTAGGGTTAGGGTTAGTGTTAGGGTTAGGGCTCGCTTTAGGGTACGGGTTAGGATTAGGGTACGTGTTAGGGTTAGGGTAGGGGTTAGGGTTAGGGTACGCGTTAGGGTTAGGATAGTTATTAAACCTATCCCACTCTCTAGATACCCCTTAGAACGTAAAGGAATATTATTTGGGGGTCCAGCAATAGAGAAGAGTTTACACACTAAGATAATATAAGGAACACACACATTATAAAGAAATCACATTAGGATTCTCTTTTTAAGCTGTTCCTTAAAACACTAGTGCTTAGGAAATCTATTGGAGGCAGAAGCAGTCAAGGGTAGCCTAGGGTTAGGGTTAGGCTTAGGTTTAGGCTAAGGGTACGGCTTAGGGTACGGGTTCGAGGAGGGGTTCGTGTACGGCGGAGGGTATGGGTTAGCGTTAGGGTTTGGGTTAGTGTTAGGGTTAGGGCTCCGTTTAAGGTACGGGTTAGGATTAGGGTACGTGTTAGGGTTAGGGTAGGGGTTAGGGTTAGGGTACGCATTAGGGTTAGGCTAGTTATTAAACCTATCCCACTCTCTAGATACCCCTTAGCACGTAAAGGAATATTATTTGGGGGTCCAGGAATGGAGAAGAGTTTAGACACTAGGATAAGATAAGGAACACACCCATTATAAAGAAATCACATTAGGATTCTCTTTTTAAGCTGTTCCTTAAAACAGTAGTGCTTAGGAAATCTATTGGAGGCAGAAGCAGTCAAGGGTAGCCTAGGGTTAGGATTAGGCTTAGGGTTAGGCTTAGGGTACGGCTTAGGGTACGGGTTCGGGGAGGGCTTCGGGTACGGCGTAGGGTATGGGTAAGTGTTAGGGTTAGTGTTAGGGTTAGGGCTCGGTTTAGGGTCCGGGTTAGGATTAGGGTACGTGTTAGGGTTAGGGTAGGGGTTTGGGTTAGGGTTCGCATTAGAGTTAGGGTAGTTATTAAACCTATCCCACTCTCTAGATACCCCTTAGCACGTAAAGGAATATTATTTGGGGGTCCAGCCATGGAGAAGAGTTTAGACACTAGGATAAGATAAGGAACACACCTATTATAAAAAAATCACATTAGGATTCTCTTTTTATGCTGGTCCTTAAAACACTATTGCTTAGGAAATCTATTGGAGGCAGAAGCAGTCAAGGGTAGCCTAGGGTTCGGGTTAGGCTTAGTGTTAGGGTTAGCGTACGGCTTAGGGTACGGGTTCGGGGAGGGCTTCGGGTACGGCGTAAGGTATGGGTTAGGGTTAGGTTTATGGTTAGTGTTAGGGTTAGGGCTCGGTTTAGGTTACGAGTTAGGATTAAGGTACGTGTTAGGGTTAGGGTATGCGTTAGGGTTAGGGTAGTTATTAAACCTATCCCACTCTCTAGATACCCCTTAGCACGTAAAGGAATATTATTTTGGGGTCCAGCCATGGAGAAGAGTTTAGACACTAGGATAAGATAAGGAACACACCCATTATAAAGAAATCACATTAGGATTCTCTTTTTAAGCTGTTCCTTAAAACACTAGTGCTTAGGAAATCTATTGGAGAGAGAAGCAGTGAAGGGTAGCCTAGGGTTAGGGTTAGGCTTAGGGTTAGGGTTAGGGTACGCCTTAGGCTACGGATTCGGGGGAGGCTTCGGGTACGGCGTAGGGTATGGGTTAGGGTTAGGGTTAGGGTTAGTGTTAGGGTTAGGGTAGGGGTTAGGGTTAGGGTACGCGTTACGGTTAGGGTAGTGATTAAACCTATCCCACTCTCTAGATACCCCTTAGCACGTAAAGGAATATTATTTTGGGGTCCAGCCATGGAGAAGAGTTTAGACACTAGGATAAGATAAGGAACACACCCATTATAAAGAAATCACATTAGGATTCTCTTTTTAAGCTGTTCCTTAAAACACTAGTGCTTAGGAAATCTATTGGAGAGAGAAGCAGTGAAGGGTAGCCTAGGGTTAGGGTTAGGCTTAGGGTTAGGCTTAGGGTAAGGCTTAGGGTACGGGTTCGGGGAGGGCTTCGGGTACGGCGTTGGGTATGGGTTAGGGTTAGGGTTAGGGTTAGTGTTAGGGTTAGGGTTCGGTTTAGGGTACGGTTTAGGATTAGGGTACGTGTTAGGGTTAGGGTAGGGGTTAGGATTAGGGTACGTGTTAGGGTTAGGGTAGTTATTAAACCTACCCCACTCTCTAGATACCCCTTAGCATGTAAAGGAATATTATTTGGCGGTCCAGCCATGGAGAAGAGTTTAGACACTAGGATAAGATAAGGAACACACCCATTATAAAGAAATCACATTAGGATTCTCTTTTTAAGCTGTTCCTTAAAACACTAGTGCTTAGGAAATCTATTGGAGGCAGAAGCAGTCAAGGGTAGCCTAGTGTTAGGGTTAGGGTTAGGGTACGGCTTAGAGTATGGGTTCGGGTAGGGGTTCGGGCACGGAGTAGGGTATGGGTTAGGGTTAAGGTTAGGGTTAGTGTTAGGGTTAGGGCTCGGTTTAGGGTACGGGTTAGTATTAGGGTACGTGTTAGGGTTAGGGTAGGGGTTAGGGTTAGGGTACGCGTTAGGGTTAGGGTAGTTATTAAACCTATCCCACTCTCTAGATACCCCTTAGCACGTAAAGGAATATTATTTGGGGTTCCAGCCATGGAGAAGAGTTTAGACACTAAGATAATATAAGGAACACACACATTATAAAGAAATCACATTAGGATTCTCTTTTTAAGCTGTTCCTTAAAACACTAGTGCTTAGGAAATCTATTGGAGGCAGAAGCAGTCAAGGGTAGCCTAGGGTTAGGGTTAGGCTTAGGGTTAGGCTTAGGGTACGGCTTAGGGTACGGGTTCGGGGAGGGCTTCGGGTACGGCGTAGGGTATGGGTTAGGGTTAGGGTTAGGGTTAGTGTTAGGGTTAGGGCTCGGTTTAGGGTACGGGTTAGGATTAGGGTACGTGTTAGGGTTAGGGTAGGGGTTAGGGTTAGGGTACGCATTACGGTTAGGGTAGTGATTAAACCTATCCCACTCTCTAGATACCCCTTAGCACGTAAAGGAATATTATTTGGGGGTCCACCAATGGAAAAGAGTTTAGACACTAAGATAATATAAGGAACACACACATTATAAAGAAATCACATTAGGATTCTCTTTTTAAGCTGTTCCTTAAAACACTAGTGCTTAGGAAATGTATTGGAGGCAGAAGCAGTCAAAGGTAGCCTAGGGTTAGGGTTAGGCTTAGGGTTAGGCTTAGGGTACGGCTTAGGGTACGGGTTCGGGGAGGGCTTCGGGTACGGCGTAGGGTATGGGTTAGGGTTAGGGTTAGGGTTAGGGTTCGGTTTAGGGTACGGGTTAGGATTAGGGTACGTGTTAGGGTTAGGGTAGGGGTTAGGGTTAGGGTACGCGTTACGGTTAGGGTAGTGATTAAACCTATCCCACTCTCTAGATACCCCTTAGCACGTAAAGGAATATTATTTGGGGGTCCACCAATGGAGAAGAGTTTAGACACTAAGATAATATAAGGAACACACACATTATAAAGAAATCACATTAGTATTCTCTTTTTAAGCTGTTCCTTAAAACACTAGTGCTTAGGAAATCTATTGGAGGCAGAAGCAGTCAAGGGTAGCCTAGGGTTAGGGTTAGGCTTAGGGTTAGGCTTAGGGTACGGCTTAGGGTACGGGTTCGGGGAGGGCTTCGGGTACGGCGTAGGGTATGGGTTAGGGTTAGGGTTAGGGTTAGTGTTAGGGTTAGGGCTCGGTTTAGGGTACGAGTTAGGATTAGGGTACGTGTTAGGGTTAGGGTAGGGGTTAGCGTTAGGGTACGCGTTAGGGTTAGGGTTGTTATTAAACCTATCCCACTCTCTAGTTACCCCTTAGCACGTAAAGGAATATTATTTGGGGGTCCAGCCATGGAGAAGAGTTTAGACACTAGGATAAGATAAGGAACACACCCATTATAAAGAAATCACATTAGGATTCTCTTTTTAAGCTGTTCCTTAAAACACTAGTGCTTAGGAAATCTATTGGAGGCAGAAGCAGTCAAGGGTAGCCTAGGGTTAGGGTTAGGCTTAGGGTTAGGCTTAGGGTAGGGCTTAGGGTACGGGTTCGGGGAGGGCTTCGGGTACGGCATAGGGTATGGGTTAGGGTTAGGGTTACGGTTAGTGTTAGGGTTAGGGCTCGGTTTAGGGTACGATTTAGGATTAGGGTACGTGTTAGGGTTAGGGTAGGGGTGAGGGTTAGGGTACGCGTTAGGGTTAGGGTAGTTATTAAACCTATCCCACTCTCTAGATACCCCTTAGCACGTAAAGGAATATTATTTGGGGGTCCAGCCATGGAGAAGAGTTTAGACACTAAGATAATATAAGGAACACACACATTATAAAGAAATCACATTAGGATTCTCTTTTTAAGCTGTTCCTTAAAACACTAGTGCTTAGGAAATCTATTGGAGGCAGAAGCCGTCAAGGGTAGCCTAGGGTTAGGGTTAGGCTTAGGGTTAGGCTTAGGGTACGGCTTAGGGTACGGGTTCGGGGAGGGCTTCGGGTACGGCGTAGGGTATGGGTTAGAGTTAGGGTTAGGGTTAGTGTTAGGGTTAGGGCTCCGTTTAGGTTACGGGTTAGGATTAGGGTACGTGTTAGGGTTAGGGTAGGGGTTAGGGTTAGGGTACGCGTTAGGCTTAGGGTAGTTATTAAACCTATCCCACTCTCTAGATACCCCTTAGCACGAAAAGGAATATTATTTGTGGGTCCAGCCATGGAGAAGAGTTTAGACACTAGGATAAGATAAGGAACACACCTATTATAGAGAAATCACATTAGGATTCTCTTCTTAAGCTGTTCCTTAAAACAGTAGTGCTTAGGAAATCTATTGGAGGCAGAAGCACTCAAGGGTAGCCTAGGGTTAGTGTTAGGCTGAGGGTTAGGCTTAGGGTACGGCTTAGGGTACGGGTTCGGGGAAGGCTTCGGGTACGGCGTAGGGTATGGGTTAGGGTTAGGCTTATTGTTAGTGTTAGGGTTAGGGCTCGGTTTAGGGTACGTGTTAGCGTTAGGGTCAGGTTTAGGGTTAGGGTATGCATTAGAGTTAGGGTAGTTATTAAACCTATCCCACTCTCTAGATACCCCTTAGCACGTAAAGGAATATTATTTGGGGGTCCAGCCATGGAGAAGAGTTTAGACACTAGGATAAGATAAGGAACACACCCATTATAAAGAAATCACATTGGGATTCTCTTTTTATGCTGGTCCTTAAAACACTAGTGCTTAGGAAATCTATTGGAGGCAGAAGCAGTCAAGGGTTGCCTAGGGTTAGGGTTAGGCTTAGGGTTAGGCTTAGGGTACGGCTTAGGGTACGGGTTCGGGGAGGGCTTCGGGTACGGCCTTGGGTATGGGTTAGGGTTAGGTTTAGGGTTAGTGTTAGGGTTAGGGCTCGGTTTAGGGTACGGGTTAAGATTAGGGTACGTGTTAGGGTTAGGGTAGGGGTTAGGGTTAGGGTACGCGTTAGGGTTAGGGTAGTTATTAAACCTTTCCCACTCTCTAGATACCCATTAGCACATAAAGGAATATTATTTGGGGGTCCAGCCATGGAGAAGAGTTTAGACACTAAGATAATATAAGGAACACACACATTATAAAGAAATCACATTAGGATTCTCTGTTTAAGCTGTTCCTTAAAACACTAGTGCTTAGGAAATCTATTGGAGGCAGAAGAAGTCAAGGGTAGCCTAGGGTTAGGTTTAGGCTTGGGGTTAGGCTTAGGGTACGGCTTAGGGTACGGGTTCGCGGAGGGGTTCGTTTACGGCGTAGGGTATGGGTTAGGGTTAGTGTTAGGGTTAGTGTTAGGGTTAGGGCTCCGTTTAGGGTACGGGTTAGGTTTAGGTTACATGTTAGGGTTAGGGTAGGGGTTAGGGTTAGGGTACACATTAGGGTTAGGGTAGTTATTAAACCTATCCAACTCTCTAGATACCCCTTAGCACGTAAAGGAATATTATTTGGGGGTCCAGCAATAGAGAAGAGTTTAGACACTAAGATAATATAAGGAACACACACATTATAAAGAAATCACATTAGGATTCTCTTTTTAAGCTGATCCTTAAAACACTAGGGCTTAGGAAATCTATTGGAGGCAGAAGCAGTCAAGGGTAGCCTAGGGTTAGGGTTAGGCTTAGGTTTAGGCTAAGGGTACGGCTTAGGATACGGGTTCGGGGAGGGCTTCGGGTACGGCGTAGGGTATGGGTTAGGGTTAGGGTTAGGGTTAGTGTTAGGGTTAGGGCTCGGTTTAGGGTACGGGTTAGGATTAGGGTATGTGTTAGGGTTAGGGTAGGGGTTAGGGTTAGGGTACGCGTTAGGTTTAGTGTAGTTATTAAACCTATCCAACTCTCCAGATACCCCTTAGCACGTAAAGGAATATTATTTGGGTGGCCAGCCATGGAGAAGAGTTTAGACACTAGGATAAGATTAGGAACACACCCATTATAAAGAAATCACATTAGGATTCTCTTTTTATGCTGTTCCTTAAAACACTAGTGCTTAGGAAATCTATTGGAGGCAGAAGCAGTCAAGGGTAGCCTAGGTTTAGGGTTAGGCTTAGGGTTAGGCTTAGCGTACGGCTTAGGGTACGGCTTCGGGGAGGGCTTCGGGTACGGCGTAGGGTATAGGTTAGGGTTAGTGTTAGGGTTAGTGTTAGGGTTAGGGCTCCGTTTAGGGTACGGGTTAGGATTAGGGTACGTGTTAGGGTTAGGGTAGGGGTTAGGGTTAGGGTACGCGTTAGGGTTAGGGTAGTTATTAAACCTATCCCACTCTCTAGATACCCCTTAGCACGAAAAGGAATATTATTTGTGGGTCCAGCCATGGAGAAGAGTTTAGACACTAGGATAAGATAAGGAACTCACCTATTATAAAGAAATCACATTAGGATTCTCTTCTTAAGCTGTTCCTTAAAACACTAGTGCTTAGGGAATCTATTGGAGGCAGAAGCAGTCAAGGGTAGCCTAGGTTTAGGGTTAGGCTTAGGGTACCGCTTAGGGTACGGGTTCAGGGAGGGGTTCGGGTACGGCGTAGGGCATGGGTTAGGGTTAGGGTTAGGGTTAGTGTTAGGGTTAGGGCTCGGTTTAGGGTACGGGTTAGGATTAGGGTACGTGTTAGGGTTAGGGTAGGGGTTAGGGTTAGGGTACGCGTTAGGGTTAGGATAGTTATTAAACCTATCCCACTCTCTAGATACCCCTTAGCACGTAAAGGAATATTATTTGGGGGTCCAGCAATAGAGAAGAGTTTAGACACTAAGATAATATAAGGAACACACACATTATAAAGAAATCACATTAGGATTCTCTTTTTAAGCTCTTCCTTAAAACACTAGGGCTTAGGAAATCTATTGGAGGCAGAAGCAGTCAAGGGTAGCCTAGGGTTAGGGTTAGGCTTAGGTTTAGGCTAAGGGTACGGCTTAGGGTACGGGTTCGGGGAGGGGTTCGTGTACGGCGGAGGGTATGGGTTAGGGTTAGGATTTGGGTTAGTGTTAGGGTTAGTGCTCCGTTTAAGGTACGGTTTAGGATTAGGGTACGTGTTAGGGTTAGGGTAGGGGTTAGGGTTAGGGTATGCATTAGGGTTAGGGTAGTTATTAAACCTATCCCACTCTCTAGTTACCCCTTAGCACGTAAAGGAATATTATTTGGGGGTCCAGCCATGGAGAAGAGTTTAGACACTAGGATAAGATAAGGAACACACCCATTATAAAGAAATCACATTTGGATTCCCTTTTTAAGCTGTTCCTTAAAACACTAGTGCTTAGGAAATCTATTGGAGGCAGAAGCAGTCAAGGGTAGCCTAGGGTTAGGGTTAGGCTTAGGGTTAGGCTTAGGGTACGGCTTAGGGTACGTGTTCGGGGAGGGCTTCGGGTACGGCGTAGGGTATGGGTTAGGGTTAGGGTTAGGGTTAGTGTTAGGGTTAGGGCTCGGTTTAGGGTACGGGTTAGGATTAGGGTACGTGTTAGGGTTAGGGTAGGGGTGAGGGTTAGGGTACGCGTTAGGGTTAGGGTAGTTATTAAACCTATCCCACTCTCTAGATACCCCTTAGCACGTAAAGGAATATTATTTGGGGGTCCAGCCATGGAGAAGAGTTTAGACACTAAGTTAATATAAGGAACACACACATTATAAAGAAATCACATTAGGATTCTCTTTTTAAGCTGTTCCTTAAAACACTAGTGCTTAGGAAATCTATTGGAGGCAGAAGCCGTCAAGGGTAGCCTAGGGTTAGGGTTAGGCTTAGGGTTAAGCTTAGGGTACGGCTTAGGGTACGGGTTCGGGGAGGGCTTCGGGTACGGCGTAGGGTATGGGTTAGGGTTAGGGTTAGGGTTAGTGTTAGGGTTAGGGCTCCGATTAGGTTACGGGTTAGGATTAGGGTACGTGTTAGGGTTAGGGTAGGGGTTAGGGTTAGGGTACGCGTTAGGCTTAGGTTAGTTATTAAACCTATCCCACTCTCTAGATACCCCTTAGCACGAAAAGGAATATTATTTGTGGTTCCAGCCATGGAGAAGAATTTAGACACTAGGATAAGATAAGGAACACACCTAGTATAAAGAAATCACATTAGGATTCTCTTCTTAAGCTGTTCCTTAAAACACTAGTGCTTAGGAAATCTATTGGAGGCAGAAGCACTCAAGGGTAGCCTAGGGTTAGTGTTAGGCTGAGGGTTAGGCTTAGGGTACGGCTTAGGGTACGGGTTCGGGGACGGCTTCGGGTACGGTGTAGGGTATGGGTTAGGGTTAGGCTTATTGTTAGTGTTAGGGTTAGGGCTCGGTTTAGGGTACGTGTTAGCGTTAGGGTCAGGTTTAGGGTTAGGGTACGCATTAGAGTTAGGGTAGTTATTAAACCTATCCCACTCTCTAGATACCCCTTAGCACGTAAAGGAATATTATTTGGGGGTCCAGCCATGGAGAAGAGTTTAGACACTAGGATAAGATAAGGAACACACCCATTATAAAGAAATCACATTGGGATTCTCTTTTTATGCTGGTCCTTAAAACACTAGTGCTTAGGAAATCTATTGGAGGCAGAAGCAGTCAAGGGTTGCCTAGGGTTAGGGTTAGGCTTAGGGTTAGGCTTAGGGTACGGCTTAGGGTACGGGTTCGGGGAGGGCTTCGGGTACGGCCTAGGGTATGGGTTAGGGTTAGGTTTAGGGTTAGTGTTAGGGTTAGGGCTCGGTTTAGGGTACGGGTTAAGATTAGGGTACGTGTTAAGGTTAGGGTAGGGGTTAGGGTTAGGGTACGCGTTAGGGTTAGGGTAGTTATTAAACCTTTCCCACTCTCTAGATACCCATTAGCACATAAAGGAATATTATTTGGGGGTCCAGCCATGGAGAAGAGTTTAGACACTAAGATAATATAAGGAACACACACATTATAAAGAAATCACATTAGGATTCTCTGTTTAAGCTGTTCCTTAAAACACTAGTGCTTAGGAAATCTATTGGAGGCAGAAGCAGTCAAGGGTAGCCTAGGGTTAGGTTTAGGCTTGGGGTTAGGCTTAGGGTACGGCTTAGGGTACGGGTTCGGGGAGGGGTTCGTTTACGGCGTAGGGTATGGGTTAGGGTTAGGGTTAGTGTTAGTGTTAGGGTTAGGGCTCGGTTTAGGGTACGTGTTAGCGTTAGGGTCGGGTTTAGGGTTAGGGTACGCATTAGAGTTAGGGTAGTTATTAAACCTATCCCACTCTCTAGATACCCCTTAGCACGTAAAGGAATATTATTTAGGGGTCCAGCCATGGAGAAGAGTTTAGACACTAGGATAAGATAAGGAACACACCCATTATAAAGAAATCTCATTGGGATTCTCTTTTTATGCTGGTCCTTAAAACACTAGTGCTTAGGAAATCTATTGGAGGCAGAAGCAGTCAAGGGTTGCCTAGGGTTAGGGTTAGGTTTAGGGTTAGGCTTAGGGTACGGCTTAGGGTACGGGTTCGGGGAGGGTTTCGGGTACGGCGTAGGGTATGGGTTAGGGTTAGGTTTAGGGTTAGTGTTAGGGTTAGGGCTCGGTTTAGGGTACGGGTTAGGTTTAGGTTACGTGTTAGGGTTAGGGTAGGGGTTCGGGTTAGGGTACACATTAGGGTTAGGGTAGTTATTAAACCTATCCCACTCTCTAGATACCCCTTAGCACGTAAAGGAATATTATTTGGGGGTCCAGGCATGGAGAAGAGTTTAGACACTAGGATAAGATAAGGAACACACCCATTATAAAGAAATCACATTAGGATTCTCGTTTTAAGCTGTTCCTTAAAACACTAGTGCTAAGGAAATCTATTGGAGGCAGAAGCAGTCAAGGGTAGCCTAGGTTTAGGGTTAGGCTTAGGGTACGGCTTAGGGTACGGGTTCAGGGAGGGCTTCGGGTACGGCGTAGGGCATGGGTTAGGGTTAGGGTTAGGGTTAGTGTTAGGGTTAGGGCTCGCTTTAGGGTACGGGTTAGGATTAGGGTACGTGTTAGGGTTAGGGTAGGGGTTAGGGTTAGGGTACGCGTTAGGGTTAGGATAGTTATTAAACCTATCCCACTCTCTAGATACCCCTTAGAACGTAAAGGAATATTATTTGGGGGTCCAGCAATAGAGAAGAGTTTACACACTAAGATAATATAAGGAACACACACATTATAAAGAAATCACATTAGGATTCTCTTTTTAAGCTGTTCCTTAAAACACTAGTGCTTAGGAAATCTATTGGAGGCAGAAGCAGTCAAGGGTAGCCTAGGGTTAGGGTTAGGCTTAGGTTTAGGCTAAGGGTACGGCTTAGGGTACGGGTTCGAGGAGGGGTTCGTGTACGGCGGAGGGTATGGGTTAGCGTTAGGGTTTGGGTTAGTGTTAGGGTTAGGGCTCCGTTTAAGGTACGGGTTAGGATTAGGGTACGTGTTAGGGTTAGGGTAGGGGTTAGGGTTAGGGTACGCATTAGGGTTAGGCTAGTTATTAAACCTATCCCACTCTCTAGATACCCCTTAGCACGTAAAGGAATATTATTTGGGGGTCCAGGAATGGAGAAGAGTTTAGACACTAGGATAAGATAAGGAACACACCCATTATAAAGAAATCACATTAGGATTCTCTTTTTAAGCTGTTCCTTAAAACAGTAGTGCTTAGGAAATCTATTGGAGGCAGAAGCAGTCAAGGGTAGCCTAGGGTTAGGATTAGGCTTAGGGTTAGGCTTAGGGTACGGCTTAGGGTACGGGTTCGGGGAGGGCTTCGGGTACGGCGTAGGGTATGGGTAAGTGTTAGGGTTAGTGTTAGGGTTAGGGCTCGGTTTAGGGTCCGGGTTAGGATTAGGGTACGTGTTAGGGTTAGGGTAGGGGTTTGGGTTAGGGTTCGCATTAGAGTTAGGGTAGTTATTAAACCTATCCCACTCTCTAGATACCCCTTAGCACGTAAAGGAATATTATTTGGGGGTCCAGCCATGGAGAAGAGTTTAGACACTAGGATAAGATAAGGAACACACCTATTATAAAAAAATCACATTAGGATTCTCTTTTTATGCTGGTCCTTAAAACACTATTGCTTAGGAAATCTATTGGAGGCAGAAGCAGTCAAGGGTAGCCTAGGGTTAGGGTTAGGCTTAGTGTTAGGGTTAGCGTACGGCTTAGGGTACGGGTTCGGGGAGGGCTTCGGGTACGGCGTAAGGTATGGGTTAGGGTTAGGTTTATGGTTAGTGTTAGGGTTAGGGCTCGGTTTAGGTTACGAGTTAGGATTAAGGTACGTGTTAGGGTTAGGGTATGCGTTAGGGTTAGGGTAGTTATTAAACCTATCCCACTCTCTAGATACCCCTTAGCACGTAAAGGAATATTATTTTGGGGTCCAGCCATGGAGAAGAGTTTAGACACTAGGATAAGATAAGGAACACACCCATTATAAAGAAATCACATTAGGATTCTCTTTTTAAGCTGTTCCTTAAAACACTAGTGCTTAGGAAATCTATTGGAGAGAGAAGCAGTGAAGGGTAGCCTAGGGTTAGGGTTAGGCTTAGGGTTAGGGTTAGGGTACGCCTTAGGCTACGGATTCGGGGGAGGCTTCGGGTACGGCGTAGGGTATGGGTTAGGGTTAGGGTTAGGGTTAGTGTTAGGGTTAGGGTAGGGGTTAGGGTTAGGGTACGCGTTACGGTTAGGGTAGTGATTAAACCTATCCCACTCTCTAGATACCCCTTAGCACGTAAAGGAATATTATTTTGGGGTCCAGCCATGGAGAAGAGTTTAGACACTAGGATAAGATAAGGAACACACCCATTATAAAGAAATCACATTAGGATTCTCTTTTTAAGCTGTTCCTTAAAACACTAGTGCTTAGGAAATCTATTGGAGAGAGAAGCAGTGAAGGGTAGCCTAGGGTTAGGGTTAGGCTTAGGGTTAGGCTTAGGGTAAGGCTTAGGGTACGGGTTCGGGGAGGGCTTCGGGTACGGCGTTGGGTATGGGTTAGGGTTAGGGTTAGGGTTAGTGTTAGGGTTAGGGTTCGGTTTAGGGTACGGTTTAGGATTAGGGTACGTGTTAGGGTTAGGGTAGGGGTTAGGATTAGGGTACGTGTTAGGGTTAGGGTAGTTATTAAACCTACCCCACTCTCTAGATACCCCTTAGCATGTAAAGGAATATTATTTGGCGGTCCAGCCATGGAGAAGAGTTTAGACACTAGGATAAGATAAGGAACACACCCATTATAAAGAAATCACATTAGGATTCTCTTTTTAAGCTGTTCCTTAAAACACTAGTGCTTAGGAAATCTATTGGAGGCAGAAGCAGTCAAGGGTAGCCTAGTGTTAGGGTTAGGGTTAGGGTACGGCTTAGAGTATGGGTTCGGGTAGGGGTTCGGGCACGGAGTAGGGTATGGGTTAGGGTTAAGGTTAGGGTTAGTGTTAGGGTTAGGGCTCGGTTTAGGGTACGGGTTAGTATTAGGGTACGTGTTAGGGTTAGGGTAGGGGTTAGGGTTAGGGTACGCGTTAGGGTTAGGGTAGTTATTAAACCTATCCCACTCTCTAGATACCCCTTAGCACGTAAAGGAATATTATTTGGGGTTCCAGCCATGGAGAAGAGTTTAGACACTAAGATAATATAAGGAACACACACATTATAAAGAAATCACATTAGGATTCTCTTTTTAAGCTGTTCCTTAAAACACTAGTGCTTAGGAAATCTATTGGAGGCAGAAGCAGTCAAGGGTAGCCTAGGGTTAGGGTTAGGCTTAGGGTTAGGCTTAGGGTACGGCTTAGGGTACGGGTTCGGGGAGGGCTTCGGGTACGGCGTAGGGTATGGGTTAGGGTTAGGGTTAGGGTTAGTGTTAGGGTTAGGGCTCGGTTTAGGGTACGGGTTAGGATTAGGGTACGTGTTAGGGTTAGGGTAGGGGTTAGGGTTAGGGTACGCATTACGGTTAGGGTAGTGATTAAACCTATCCCACTCTCTAGATACCCCTTAGCACGTAAAGGAATATTATTTGGGGGTCCACCAATGGAAAAGAGTTTAGACACTAAGATAATATAAGGAACACACACATTATAAAGAAATCACATTAGGATTCTCTTTTTAAGCTGTTCCTTAAAACACTAGTGCTTAGGAAATGTATTGGAGGCAGAAGCAGTCAAAGGTAGCCTAGGGTTAGGGTTAGGCTTAGGGTTAGGCTTAGGGTACGGCTTAGGGTACGTGTTCGGGGAGGGCTTCGGGTACGGCGTAGGGTATGGGTTAGGGTTAGGGTTACGGTTAGTGTTAGGGTTAGGGCTCGGTTTAGGGTACGGTTTAGGATTAGGGTACGTGTTAGGGTTAGGGTAGGGGTTAGGTTTAGGGTACGCGTTAGGGTTAGGGTAGTTATTAAACCTATCCCACTCTCTAGATACCCCTTAGCACGTAAAGGAATATTATTTGGGGGTCCAGCCATGGAGAAGAGTTTAGACACTAAGATAATATAAGGAACACACACATTATAAAGAAATCACATTAGGATTCTCTTTTTAAGCTGTTCCTTAAAACACTAGTGCTTAGGAAATCTATTGGAGGCAGAAGCAGTCAAGGGTAGCCTAGGGTTAGGGTTAGGCTTAGGGTTAGGCTTAGGGTACGGCTTAGGGTACGGGTTCGGGGAGGGCTTCGGGTACGGCGTAGGGTATGGGTTAGGGTTAGGGTTAGGGTTAGTGTTAGGGTTAGGGCTCGGTTTAGGGTACGGGTTAGGATTAGGGTACGTTTTAGGGTTAGGGTAGGGGTTAGGATTAGGGTACGCGTTAGGGTTAGGGTAGTTATTAAACCTATCCCACTTTCTCGATACCCCTTAGCACATAAAGGAATATTATTTGGGGGTCCAGCCATGGAGAAGAGTTTAGACACTAGGATTAGATAAGGAACACACCCATTATAAAGAAATCACATTAGGATTCTCTTTTTAAGCTGTTCCTTAAAACACTAGTGCTTAGGAAATCTATTGGAGGCAGAAGCAGTCAAGGGTAGCCTAGGGTTAGGGTTAGGCTTAGGGTTAGGCTTAGGGTACGGCTTAGGGTACGGGTTCGGGGAGGGCTTCGGGTACGGCGTAGTGTATGGGTTAGGGTTAGGGTTAGGGTTAGTGTTAGGGTTAGGGCTCGGTTTATGGTACGGGTTAGGATTAGGGTACGTGTTAGGGTTAGGGTAGGGGTTAGGGTTAGGGTACGCGTTAGGGTTAGGGTAGTGATTAAACCTATCCCACTCTCTCGATACCCCTTAGCACATAAAGGAATATTATTTGGGGGTCCATCCATGGAGAAGAGTTTAGACTCTAAGATAATATAAGGAACACACACATTATAAAGAAATCACATTAGGATTCTCTTTTTAAGCTGTTCCTTAAAACACTAGTGCTTAGGAAATCTATTGGAGGCAGAAGCAGTCAAGGGTAGCCTAGGGTTAGGGTTAGGCTTAGGGTTAGGCTTAGGGTACGGCTTAGGGTACGGGTTCGGGGAGGGCTTCGGGTACGGCGTAGGGTATGGGTTAGGGTTAGGGTTAGGGTTAGTGTTAGGGTTAGGGCTCGGTTTAGGTTATCGGTTAGGATTAGGGTACGTGTTAGGGTTAGGGTAGGGGTTAGGGTTAGGGTAGGCGTTAGGGTTAGGGTAGTGATTAAACCTATCCCACTCTCTCGATACCCCTTAGCACATAAAGGAATATTATTTGGGGGTCCAGCCATGGAGAAGAGTTTAGACATTAAGATAATATAAGGAACACACACATTATAAAGAAATCACATTAGGATTTTCTTTTTAAGCTGTTCCTTAAAACAATAGTGCTTAGGAAATCTATTGGAGGAAGAAGCAGTCAAGGGTAGCCTAGGGTTAGGGTTAGGCTTAGGGTTAGGCTTAGGGTACGGCTTAGGGTTCATGTTCGGGGAGGGCTTCGGGTATGGCGTAGGGTATGGGTTAGGGTTAGTGTTAGGGTTAGTGTTAGGGTTAGGGCTCGGTTTAGGGTACGGGTTAGGATTAGGGTACGTGTTAGGGTTAGGGTAGGGGTTAGCGTTAGGGTACGCGTTAGGGTTAGGGTAGTGATTAAACCTATCCCACTCTCTAGATACCCCTTAGCACATAAAGGAATATTATTTGGGGTTCCAGCCATGGAGAAGAGTTTAGACATTAGGATTAGATAAGGAACACACCCATTATAAAGAAATCACATTAGGATTCTCTTTTTAAGCTGTTCCTTAAAACACTAGTGCTTAGGAAATCTATTGGAGGCAGAAGCAGTCAAGGGTAGCCTAGGGTTAGGGTTAGGCTTAGTGTTAGGCTTAGGGTACAGCTTAGGGTACGGGTTCGGGGAGGCCTTCAGGTACGGCGTAGGGTATGGGTTAGGGTTAGGGTTAGGGTTAGTGTTAGGGTTAGGGCTCGGTTTAGGGTACGGGTTAGGATTAGGGTACGTGTTAGGGTTAGGGTAGGGGTTAGGGTTAGGGTACGCGTTACGGTTAGGGTAGTGATTAAACCTATCCCACTCTCTAGATACCCCTTAGCACGTAAAGGAATATTATTTGGGGGTCCAGCCATGGAGAAGAGTTTAGACACTAAGATAATATAAGGAACACACACATTATAAAGAAATCACATTAGTATTCTCTTTTTAAGCTGTTCCTTAAAACACTAGTGCTTAGGAAATCTATTGGAGGCAGAAGCAGTCAAGGGTAGCCTAGGGTTAGGGTTAGGCTTAGGGTTAGGCTTAGGGTACGGTTTAGGGTACGGGTTCGGGGAGGGCTTCGGGTACGGCGTAGGGTATGGGTTAGGGTTAGGGTTAGGGTTAGTGTTAGGGTTAGGGCTCGGTTTAGGGTACGGGTTAGGATTAGGGTACGTGTTAGGGTTAGGGTAGGGGTTAGCGTTAGGGTACGCGTTAGGGTTAGGGTAGTTATTAAACCTATCCCACTCTCTAGTTACCCCTTAGCACGTAAAGGAATATTATTTGGGGGTCCAGCCATGGAGAAGAGTTTAGACACTAGGATAAGATAAGGAACACACCCATTATAAAGAAATCACATTAGGATTCTCTTTTTAAGCTGTTCCTTAAAACACTAGTGCTTAGGAAATCTATTGGAGGCAGAAGCAGTCAAGGGTAGCCTAGGGTTAGGGTTAGGATTAGGGTTAGGCTTAGGGTACGGCTTAGGGTACGGGTTCGGGGAGGGCTTCGGGTACGGCGTAGGGTATGGGTTAGGGTTAGGGTTAGGGTTAGTGTTAGGGTTAGGGCTCGGTTTAGGGTACGGGTTAGGATTAGGGTACGTGTTAGGTTTAGGGTAGGGGTTAGGGTTAGGGTACGCGTTAGGCTTAGGGTAGTTATTAAACCTATCCCACTCTCTAGATACCCCTTAGCACGTAAAGGAATATTATTTGGGGGTCCAGCCATGGAGAAGAGTTTAGACACTAAGATAATATAAGGAACACACACATTATAAAGAAATCACATTAGGATTCTCTTTTTAAGCTGTTCCTTAAAACACTAGTGCTTAGGAAATGTATGGGAGGCAGAAGCAGTCAAGGGTAGCCTAGGGTTAGGCTTAGGGTTAGGCTTAGGGTACGGCTTAGGGTACGTGTTCGCGGAGGGCTTCGGGTACGGCGTAGGGTATGGGTTAGGGTTAGGGTTACGGTTAGTTTTAGGGTTAGGGCTCGGTTTAGGGTACGGTTTAGGATTAGGGTACGTGTTAGGGTTAGGGTAGGGGTTAGGGTTAGGGTACGCGTTAGGGTTAGGGTAGTTATTAAACCTATCCCACTCTCTAGATACCCCTTAGCACATAAAGGAATATTATTTGGGGGTCCAGCCATGGAGAAGAGTTTAGACACTAGGATTAGATAAGGAACACACCCATTATAAAGAAATCACATTAGGATTCTCTTTTTAAGCTGTTCCTTAAAACACTAGTGCTTAGGAAATCTATTGGAGGCAGAAGCAGTCAAGGGTAGCCTAGGGTTAGGGTTAGGCTTAGGGTTAGGCTTAGGGTACGGTTTAGGGTACGGGTTCGGTGAGGGCATCGGGTACGGCGTAGGGTATGGGTTAGGGTTAGGGTTAGGGTTAGTGTTAGGGTTAGGGCTCGGTTTAGGGTACGGGTAAGGATTAGGGTACGTGTTAGGGTTAGGGTAGGGGTTAGCGTTAGGGTACGCGTTAGGGTTAGGGTAGTTATTAAACCTATCCCACTGTCTAGTTACCCCTTAGCACGTAAAGGAATATTATTTGGGGGTCCAGCCATGGAGAAGAGTTTAGACACTAGGATAAGATAAGGAACACACCCATTATAAAGAAATCACATTAGGATTCTCTTTTTAAGCTGTTCCTTAAAACACTAGTGCTTAGGAAATCTATTGGAGGCAGAAGCAGTCAAGGGTAGCCTAGGGTTAGGGTTAGGCTTAGGGTTAGGCTTAGGGTACGGCTTAGGGTACGGGTTCGGGGAGGGCTTTGGGTACGGCGTAGGGTATGGGTTAGGTTTAGGGTTAGGGTTAGTGTTAGGGTTAGGGCTCGGTTTAGGGTACGGGTTAGGATTAGGGTACGTGTTAGGGTTAGGGTAGGGGTTAGGGTTAGGGTACGCGTTAGGCTTAGGGTAGTTATTAAACCTATCCCACTCTCTAGATACCCCTTAGCACGTAAAGGAATATTATTTGGGGGTCCAGCCATGGAGAAGAGTTTAGACACTAAGATAATATAAGGAACACACACATTATAAAGAAATCACATTAGGATTCTCTTTTTAAGCTGTTCCTTAAAACACTAGTGCTTAGGAAATCTATTGGAGGCACAAGCAGTCAAGGGTAGCCTAGGGTTAGGGTTAGGCTTAGGGTTAGGCTTAGGGTACGGCTTAGGGTACGTGTTCGGGGAGGGCTTCGTGTACGGCGTAGGGTATGGGTTAGGGTTAGGGTTACGGTTAGTGTTAGGGTTAGGGCTCGGTTTAGGGTACGGTTTAGGATTAGGGTATGTGTTAGGGTTAGGGTAGGGGTTAGGGTTAGGGTACGTGTTAGGGTTAGGGTAGTTATTAAACCTACCCCACTCTCTAGATACCCCTTAGCATGTAAAGGAATATTATTTGGCGGTCCAGCCATGGAGAAGAGTTTAGACACTAGGATAAGATAAGGAACACACCCATTATAAAGAAATCACATTAGGATTCTCTTTTTAAGCTGTTCCTTAAAACACTAGTGCTTAGGAAATCTATTGGAGGCAGAAGCAGTCAAGGGTAGCCTAGTGTTAGGGTTAGGGTTAGGGTACGGCTTAGAGTATGGGTTCGGGTAGGGGTTCGGGCACGGAGTAGGGTATGGGTTAGGGTTAAGGTTAGGGTTAGTGTTAGGGTTAGGGCTCGGTTTAGGGTACGGGTTAGTATTAGGGTACGTGTTAGGGTTAGGGTAGGGGTTAGGGTTAGGGTACGCGTTAGGGTTAGGGTAGTTATTAAACCTATCCCACTCTCTAGATACCCCTTAGCACGTAAAGGAATATTATTTGGGGTTCCAGCCATGGAGAAGAGTTTAGACACTAAGATAATATAAGGAACACACACATTATAAAGAAATCACATTAGGATTCTCTTTTTAAGCTGTTCCTTAAAACACTAGTGCTTAGGAAATCTATTGGAGGCAGAAGCAGTCAAGGGTAGCCTAGGGTTAGGGTTAGGCTTAGGGTTAGGCTTAGGGTACGGCTTAGGGTACGGGTTCGGGGAGGGCTTCGGGTACGGCGTAGGGTATGGGTTAGGGTTAGGGTTAGGGTTAGTGTTAGGGTTAGGGCTCGGTTTAGGGTATGGGTTAGGATTAGGGTACGTGTTAGGGTTAGGGTAGGGGTTAGGGTTAGGGTACGCATTACGGTTAGGGTAGTGATTAAACCTATCCCACTCTCTAGATACCCCTTAGCACGTAAAGGAATATTATTTGGGGGTCCACCAATGGAAAAGAGTTTAGACACTAAGATAATATAAGGAACACACACATTATAAAGAAATCACATTAGGATTCTCTTTTTAAGCTGTTCCTTAAAACACTAGTGCTTAGGAAATGTATTGGAGGCAGAAGCAGTCAAAGGTAGCCTAGGGTTAGGGTTAGGCTTAGGGTTAGGCTTAGGGTACGGCTTAGGGTACGTGTTCGGGGAGGGCTTCGGGTACGGCGTAGGGTATGGGTTAGGGTTAGGGTTACGGTTAGTGTTAGGGTTAGGGCTCGGTTTAGGGTACGGTTTAGGATTAGGGTACGTGTTAGGGTTAGGGTAGGGGTTAGGTTTAGGGTACGCGTTAGGGTTAGGGTAGTTATTAAACCTATCCCACTCTCTAGATACCCCTTAGCACGTAAAGGAATATTATTTGGGGGTCCAGCCATGGAGAAGAGTTTAGACAATAAGATAATATAAGGAACACACACATTATAAAGAAATCACATTAGGATTCTCTTTTTAAGCTGTTCCTTAAAACACTAGTGCTTAGGAAATCTATTGGAGGCAGAAGCAGTCAAGGGTAGCCTAGGGTTAGGGTTAGGCTTAGGGTTAGGCTTAGGGTACGGCTTAGGGTACGGGTTCGGGGAGGGCTTCGGGTACGGCGTAGGGTATGGGTTAGGGTTAGGGTTAGGGTTAGTGTTAGGGTTAGGGCTCGGTTTAGGGTACGGGTTAGGATTAGGGTACGTGTTAGGGTTAGGGTAGGGGTTAGGGTTAGGGTACGCATTACGGTTAGGGTAGTGATTAAACCTATCCCACTCTCTAGATACCCCTTAGCACGTAAAGGAATATTATTTGGGGGTCCACCAATGGAAAAGAGTTTAGACACTAAGATAATATAAGGAACACACACATTATAAAGAAATCACATTAGGATTCTCTTTTTAAGCTGTTCCTTAAAACACTAGTGCTTAGGAAATGTATTGGAGGCAGAAGCAGTAAAGGGTAGCCTAGGGTTAGGGTTAGGCTTAGGGTTAGGCTTAGGGTACGGCTTAGGGTACGTGTTCAGGGAGGGCTTCGGGTACGGCGTAGGGTATGGGTTAGGGTTAGGGTTACGGTTAGTGTTAGGGTTAGGGCTCGGTTTAGGGTACGGTTTAGGATTAGGGTACGTGTTAGGGTTAGGGTAGGGGTTAGGTTTAGGGTACGCGTTAGGGTTAGGGTAGTTATTAAACCTATCCCACTCTCTAGATACCCCTTAGCACGTAAAGGAATATTATTTGGGGGTCCAGCCATGGAGAAGAGTTTAGACACTAAGATAATATAAGGAACACACACATTATAAAGAAATCACATTAGGATTCTCTTTTTAAGCTGTTCCTTAAAACACTAGTGCTTAGGAAATCTATTGGAGGCAGAAGCAGTCAAGGGTAGCCTAGGGTTAGGGTTAGGCTTAGGGTTAGGCTTAGGGTACGGCTTAGGGTACGGGTTCGGGGAGGGCTTCGGGTACGGCGTAGGGTATGGGTTAGGGTTAGGGTTAGGGTTAGTGTTAGGGTTAGGGCTCGGTTTAGGGTACGGGTTAGGATTAGGGTACGTGTTAGGGTTAGGGTAGGGGTTAGGGTTAGGGTACGCGTTAGGGTTAGGGTAGTGATTAAACCTATCCCACTCTCTCGATACCCCTTAGCACATAAAGGAATATTATTTGGGGGTCCATCCATGGAGAAGAGTTTAGACTCTAAGATAATATAAGGAACACACACATTATAAAGAAATCACATTAGGATTCTCTTTTTAAGCTGTTCCTTAAAACACTAGTGCTTAGGAAATCTATTGGAGGCAGAAGCAGTCAAGGGTAGCCTAGGGTTAGGGTTAGGCTTAGGGTTAGGCTTAGGGTACGGCTTAGGGTACGGGTTCGGGGAGGGCTTCGGGTACGACGTAGGGTATGGGTTAGGGTTAGGGTTAGGGTTAGTGTTAGGGTTAGGGCTCGGTTTAGGTTATCGTTTAGGATTAGGGTACGTGTTAGGGTTAGGGTAGGGGTTAGGGTTAGGGTAGGCGTTAGGGTTAGGGTAGTGATTAAACCTATCCCACTCTCTCGATACCCCTTAGCACATAAAGGAATATTATTTGGGGGTCCAGCCATGGAGAAGAGTTTAGACATTAAGATAATATAAGGAACACACACATTATAAAGAAATCACATTAGGATTTTCTTTTTAAGCTGTTCCTTAAAACAATAGTGCTTAGGAAATCTATTGGAGGAAGAAGCAGTCAAGGGTAGCCTAGGGTTAGGGTTAGGCTTAGGGTTAGGCTTAGGGTACGGCTTAGGGTTCATGTTCGGGGAGGGCTTCGGGTATGGCGTAGGGTATGGGTTAGGGTTAGTGTTAGGGTTAGTGTTAGGGTTAGGGCTCGGTTTAGGGTACGGGTTAGGATTAGGGTACGTGTTAGGGTTAGGGTAGGGGTTAGCGTTAGGGTACGCGTTAGGGTTAGGGTAGTGATTAAACCTATCCCACTCTCTAGATACCCCTTAGCACATAAAGGAATATTATTTGGGGTTCCAGCCATGGAGAAGAGTTTAGACATTAGGATTAGATAAGGAACACACCCATTATAAAGAAATCACATTAGGATTCTCTTTTTAAGCTGTTCCTTAAAACACTAGTGCTTAGGAAATCTATTGGAGGCAGAAGCAGTCAAGGGTAGCCTAGGGTTAGGGTTAGGCTTAGTGTTAGGCTTAGGGTACAGCTTAGGGTACGGGTTCGGGGAGGCCTTCAGGTACGGCGTAGGGTATGGGTTAGGGTTAGGGTTAGGGTTAGTGTTAGGGTTAGGGCTCGGTTTAGGGTACGGGTTAGGATTAGGGTACGTGTTAGGGTTAGGGTAGGGGTTAGGGTTAGGGTACGCGTTACGGTTAGGGTAGTGATTAAACCTATCCCACTCTCTAGATACCCCTTAGCACGTAAAGGAATATTATTTGGGGGTCCAGCCATGGAGAAGAGTTTAGACACTAAGATAATATAAGGAACACACACATTATAAAGAAATCACATTAGTATTCTCTTTTTAAGCTGTTCCTTAAAACACTAGTGCTTAGGAAATCTATTGGAGGCAGAAGCAGTCAAGGGTAGCCTAGGGTTAGGGTTAGGCTTAGGGTTAGGCTTAGGGTACGGTTTAGGGTACGGGTTCGGGGAGGGCTTCGGGTACGGCGTAGGGTATGGGTTAGGGTTAGGGTTAGGGTTAGTGTTAGGGTTAGGGCTCGGTTTAGGGTACGGGTTAGGATTAGGGTACGTGTTAGGGTTAGGGTAGGGGTTAGCGTTAGGGTACGCGTTAGGGTTAGGGTAGTTATTAAACCTATCCCACTCTCTAGTTACCCCTTAGCACGTAAAGGAATATTATTTGGGGGTCCAGCCATGGAGAAGAGTTTAGACACTAGGATAAGATAAGGAACACACCCATTATAAAGAAATCACATTAGGATTCTCTTTTTAAGCTGTTCCTTAAAACACTAGTGCTTAGGAAATCTATTGGAGGCACAAGCAGTCAAGGGTAGCCTAGGGTTAGGGTTAGGATTAGGGTTAGGCTTAGGGTACGGCTTAGGGTACGGGTTCGGGGAGGGCTTCGGGTACGGCGTAGGGTATGGGTTAGGGTTAGGGTTAGGGTTAGTGTTAGGGTTAGGGCTCGGTTTAGGGTACGGGTTAGGATTAGGGTACGTGTTAGGTTTAGGGTAGGGGTTAGGGTTAGGGTACGCGTTAGGCTTAGGGTAGTTATTAAACCTATCCCACTCTCTAGATACCCCTTAGCACGTAAAGGAATATTATTTGGGGGTCCAGCCATGGAGAAGAGTTTAGACACTAAGATAATATAAGGAACACACACATTATAAAGAAATCACATTAGGATTCTCTTTTTAAGCTGTTCCTTAAAACACTAGTGCTTAGGAAATGTATGGGAGGCAGAAGCAGTCAAGGGTAGCCTAGGGTTAGGCTTAGGGTTAGGCTTAGGGTACGGCTTAGGGTACGTGTTCGGGGAGGGCTTCGGGTACGGCGTAGGGTATGGGTTAGGGTTAGGGTTACGGTTAGTTTTAGGGTTAGGGCTCGGTTTAGGGTACGGTTTAGGATTAGGGTACGTGTTAGGGTTAGGGTAGGGGTTAGGGTTAGGGTACGCGTTAGGGTTAGGGTAGTTATTAAACCTATCCCACTCTCTAGATACCCCTTAGCACATAAAGGAATATTATTTGGGGGTCCAGCCATGGAGAAGAGTTTAGACACTAGGATTAGATAAGGAACACACCCATTATAAAGAAATCACATTAGGATTCTCTTTTTAAGCTGTTCCTTAAAACACTAGTGCTTAGGAAATCTATTGGAGGCAGAAGCAGTCAAGGGTAGCCTAGGGTTAGGGTTAGGCTTAGGGTTAGGCTTAGGGTACGGTTTAGGGTACGGGTTCGGTGAGGGCATCGGGTACGGCGTAGGGTATGGGTTAGGGTTAGGGTTAGGGTTAGTGTTAGGGTTAGGGCTCGGTTTAGGGTACGGGTTAGGATTAGGGTACGTGTTAGGGTTAGGGTAGGGGTTAGCGTTAGGGTACGCGTTAGGGTTAGGGTAGTTATTAAACCTATCCCACTGTCTAGTTACCCCTTAGCACGTAAAGGAATATTATTTGGGGGTCCAGCCATGGAGAAGAGTTTAGACACTAGGATAAGATAAGGAACACACCCATTATAAAGAAATCACATTAGGATTCTCTTTTTAAGCTGTTCCTTAAAACACTAGTGCTTAGGAAATCTATTGGAGGCAGAAGCAGTCAAGGGTAGCCTAGGGTTAGGGTTAGGCTTAGGGTTAGGCTTAGGGTACGGCTTAGGGTACGGGTTCGGGGAGGGCTTTGGGTACGGCGTAGGGTATGGGTTAGGTTTAGGGTTAGGGTTAGTGTTAGGGTTAGGGCTCGGTTTAGGGTACGGGTTAGGATTAGGGTACGTGTTAGGGTTAGGGTAGGGGTTAGGGTTAGGGTACGCGTTAGGCTTAGGGTAGTTATTAAACCTATCCCACTCTCTAGATACCCCTTAGCACGTAAAGGAATATTATTTGGGGGTCCAGCCATGGAGAAGAGTTTAGACACTAAGATAATATAAGGAACACACACATTATAAAGAAATCACATTAGGATTCTCTTTTTAAGCTGTTCCTTAAAACACTAGTGCTTAGGAAATCTATTGGAGGCACAAGCAGTCAAGGGTAGCCTAGGGTTAGGGTTAGGCTTAGGGTTAGGCTTAGGGTACGGCTTAGGGTACGTGTTCGGGGAGGGCTTCGGGTACGGCGTAGGGTATGGGTTAGGGTTAGGGTTACGGTTAGTGTTAGGGTTAGGGCTCGGTTTAGGGTACGGTTTAGGATTAGGGTATGTGTTAGGGTTAGGGTAGGGGTTAGGGTTAGGGTACGCGTTAGGGTTAGGGTAGTGATTAAACCTATCCCACTCTCTAGATACCCCTTAGCACGTAAAGGAATATTATTTGGTGGTCCAGCAGTGGAGAAGAGTTTAGACACTAGGATTAGATAAGGAACACACCCATTATAAAGAAATCACATTAGGATTCTCTTTTTAAGCTGTTCCTTAAAACACTAGTGCTTAGGAAATCTATTGGAGGCAAAAGCAGTCAAGGGTACCCTAGGGTTAGGTTTAGGCTTAGGGTTAGGCTTAGGGTATGGCTTAGGGTACGTTTTCGGGGAGGGCTTCGGGTACGGCGTACGGTATGGGTTAGGGTTAGGGTTAGGGTTAGTGTTAGGGTTAGGGCTCGGTTTAGGGTACGGTTTAGGATTAGGGTACGTGTTAGGGTTAGGGTAGGGGTTAGGGTTAGGGTACGCGTTACGGTTAGGGTAGTGATTAAACCTATCCCACTCTCTAGATACCCCTTAGCACGTAAAGGAATATTATTTGGGGGTCCACCAATGGAGAAGAGTTTAGACACTAAGATAATATAAGGAACACACACATTATAAAGAAATCACATTAGTATTCTCTTTTTAAGCTGTTCCTTAAAACACTAGTGCTTAGGAAATCTATTGGAGGCAGAAGCAGTCAAGGGTAGCCTAGGGTTAGGGTTAGGCTTAGGGTACGGCTTAGGGTACGGGTTCGGGGAGGGCTTCGGGTACGGCGTAGGGTATGGGTTAGGGTTAGGGTTAAGGTTAGTGTTAGGGTTAGGGCTCGGTTTAGGGTACGAGTTAGGATTAGGGTACGTGTTAGGGTTAGGGTAGGGGTTAGCGTTAGGGTACGCGTTAGGGTTAGGGTTGTTATTAAACCTATCCCACTCTCTAGTTACCCCTTAGCACGTAAAGGAATATTATTTGGGGGTCCAGCCATGGAGAAGAGTTTAGACATTAGGATAAGATAAGGAACACACCCATTATAAAGAAATCACATTAGGATTCTCTTTTTAAGCTGTTCCTTAAAACACTAGTGCTTAGGAAATCTATTGGAGGCAGAAGCAGTCAAGGGTAGCCTAGGGTTCGGGTTAGGCTTAGGGTTAGGCTTAGGGTACGGCTTAGGGTACGTGTTCGGGGAGGGCTTCGGGTACGGCGTAGGGTATGGGTTAGGGTTAGGGTTAGGGTTAGTGTTAGGGTTAGGGCTCGGTTTAGGGTACGGGTTAGTATTAGGGTACGTGTTAGGGTTAGGGTAGGGGTTAGGGTTAGGGTACGCGTTACGGTTAGGGTAGTTATTAAACCTATCCCACTCTCTAGATACCCCTTAGCACGTAAAGGAATATTATTTGGGGGTCCAGCCATGGAGAAGAGTTTAGACACTAAGATAATATAAGGAACACACACATTATAAAGAAATCACATTAGGATTCTCTCTTTAAGTTGTTCCTTAAAACACTAGTGCTTAGGAAATCTATTGGAGGCAGAAGCAGTCAAGGGTAGCCTAGGGTTAGGGTTAGGCTTAGGGTTAGGCTTAGGGTACGGGTTCGGGGAGGGCTTTGGGTACGGCGTAGGGTATGGGTTAGGGTTAGGGTTAGGGTTAGTGTTAGGGTTAGGGCTCGGTTTAGGGTACGGGTTAGGATTAGGGTACGTGTTAGGATTAGGGTAGGGGTTAGCGTTAGGATACGCGTTAGGGTTAGGGTAGTGATTAAACCTATCCCACTCTCTCGATACCCCTTAGCACATAAAGGAATATTATTTGGGTGTCCAGCCATGGAGAAGTGTTTAGACACTAGGATAAGATAAGGAACACACCCATTATAAAGAAATCACATTAGGATTCTCTTTTTAAGCTGTTCCTTAAAACACTAGTGCTTAGGAAATCTATTGGAGGCAGAAGCAGTCAAGGGTAGCCTAGGGTTAGGGTTAGGCTTAGGGTTAGGCTTAGGGTACGGCTTAGGGTACGGGTTCGGGGAGGGCTTCGGGTACGGCGTAGGGTATGGGTTAGGGTTAGGGTTACGGTTAGTGTTAGGGTTAGGGCTCGGTTTAGGGTACGGTTTAGGATTAGGGTACGTGTTAGAGTTAGTGTAGGGGTGAGGGTTAGGGTACGCGTTAGGGTTAGGGTAGTGATTAAACCTATCCCACTCTCTAGATACCCCTTAGCACGTAAAGGAATATTATTTGGGGGTCCAGCCATGGAGAAGAGTTTAGACACAAAGATAATATAAGGAACACACACATTATAAAGAAATCACATTAGGATTCTCTTTTTAAGCTGTTCCTTAAAACACTAGTGCTTAGGAAATCTATTGGAGGCAGAAGCAGTCAAGGGTAGCCTAGGGTTAGGGTTAGGCTTAGGGTTAGGCTTAGGGTACGGCTTAGGGTACGGGTTCGGGGAGGGCTTCGGGTACGGCGTAGGGTATGGGTTAGGGTTAGGGTTAGGGTTAGTGTTAGGGTTAGGGCTCGGTTTAGGGTATGGGTTAGGATTAGGGTACGTGTTAGGGTTAGGGTAGGGGTTAGGGTTAGGGTACGCGTTACGGTTAGGGTAGTGATTAAACCTATCCCACTCTCTAGATACCCCTTAGCACGTAAAGGAATATTATTTGGGGGTCCACCAATGGAAAAGAGTTTAGACACTAAGATAATATAAGGAACACACACATTATAAAGAAATCACATTACTATTCTCTTTTGAAGCTGTTCCTTAAAACACTAGTGCTTAGGAAATCTATTGGAGGCAGAAGCAGTCAAGGGTAGCCTAGGGTTAGGGTTAGGCTTAGGGTTAGGCTTAGGGTACGGTTTAGGGTACGGGTTCGGGGAGGGCTTCGGGTACGGCGTAGGGTATGGGTTAGGGTTAGGGTTAGGGTTAGTGTTAGGGTTAGGGCTCGGTTTAGGGTACGGGTTAGGATTAGGGTACGTGTTAGGGTTAGGGTAGGGGTTAGCGTTAGGGTACGCGTTAGGGTTAGGGTAGTTATTAAACCTATCCCACTCTCTAGTTACCCCTTAGCACGTAAAGGAATATTATTTGGGCGTCCAGCCATGGAGAAGAGTTTAGACACTAGGATAAGATAAGGAACACACCCATTATAAAGAAATCACATTAGGATCTCTTTTTAAGCTGTTCCTTAAAACACTAGTGCTTAGGAAATCTATTGGAGGCAGAAGCAGTCAAGGGTAGCCTAGGGTTAGGGTTAGGCTTAGGGTTAGGCTTAGGGTACGGCTTAGGGTACGGGTTCGGGGAGGGCTTCGGGTACGGCGTAGGGTATGGGTTAGGGTTAGGGTTAGGGTTAGTGTTAGGGTTAGGGCTCGGTTTAGGGTACGGGTTAGGATTAGGGTACGTGTTAGGGTTAGGGTAGGGGTTAGGGTTAGGGTACGCATTATGGTTAGGGTAGTGATTAAACCTATCCCACTCTCTAGATACCCCTTAGCACGTAAAGGAATATTATTTGGGGGTCCACCAATGGAAAAGTGTTTAGACACTAAGATAATATAAGGAACACACACATTATAAAGAAATCACATTAGGATTCTCTTTTTAAGCTGTTCCTTAAAACACTAGTGCTTAGGAATTGTATTGGAGGCAGAAGCAGTCAAGGGTAGCCTAGGGTTAGGGTTAGGCTTAGGGTTAGGCTTAGGGTACGGCTTAGGGTACGTGTTCGGGGAGGGCTTCGGGTACGGCGTAGGGTATGGGTTAGGGTTAGGGTTACGGTTAGTGTTAGGGTTAGGGCTCGGTTTAGGGTACGGTTTAGGATTAGGGTACGTGTTAGGGTTAGGGTAGGGGTTAGGGTTAGGGTACGCGTTAGGGTTAGGGTAGTTATTAAACCTATCCCACTTTCCCGATACCCCTTAGCACATAAAGGAATATTATTTGGGGGTCCAGCCATGGAGAAGAGTTTAGACACTAGGATTAGATAAGGAACACACCCATTATAAAGAAATCACATTAGGATTCTCTTTTTAAGCTGTTCCTTAAAACACTAGTGCTTAGGAAATCTATTGGAGGCAGAAGCAGTCAAGGGTAGCCTAGGGTTAGGGTTAGGCTTAGGGTTAGGCTTAGGGTACGGCTTAGGGTACGGGTTCGGGGAGGGCTTCGGGTACGGCGTAGTGTATGGGTTAGGGTTAGGGTTAGGGTTAGTGTTAGGGTTAGGGCTCGGTTTATGGTACGGGTTAGGATTAGGGTACGTGTTAGGGTTAGGGTAGGGGTTAGGGTTAGGGTACGCGTTAGGGTTAGGGTAGTGATTAAACCTATCCCACTCTCTCGATACCCCTTAGCACATAAAGGAATATTATTTGGGGGTCCAGCCATGGAGAAGAGTTTAGACACTAAGATAATATAAGGAACACACACATTATAAAGAAATCACATTAGGATTCTCTTTTTAAGCTGTTCCTTAAAACACTAGTGCTTAGGAAATCTATTGGAGGCAGAAGCAGTCAAGGGTAGCCTAGGGTTAGGGTTAGGCTTAGGGTTAGGCTTAGGGTACGGCTTAGGGTACGGGTTCGGGGAGGGCTTCGGGTACGGCGTAGGGTATGGGTTAGGGTTAGGGTTAGGGTTAGTGTTAGGGTTAGGGCTCGGTTTAGGGTACGGGTTAGGATTAGGGTACGTGTTAGGGTTAGGGTAGGGGTTAGGGTTAGGGTACACGTTAGGGTTAGGGTAGTGATTAAACCTATCCCACTCTCTAGATACCCCTTAGTACATAAAGGAATATTATTTGGGGGTCCAGCCATGGACAAGAGTTTAGACACTAGGATTAGATAAGGAACACACCCATTATAAAGAAATCACATTAGGATTCTCTTTTTAAGCTGTTCCTTAAAACACTAGTGCTTAGGAAATCTATTGGAGGCAGAAGCAGTCAAGGGTAGCCTAGTGTTAGGGTTAGGCTTAGGGTTAGGCTTAGGGTACGGCTTAGGGTACGGGTTCGGGGAGGGCTTCGGGTACGGCGTAGGGTATGGGTTAGGGTTAGGGTTAGGGTTAGTGTTAGGGTTAGGGCTCGGTTTAGGTTATCGGTTAGGATTAGGGTACGTGTTAGGGTTAGGGTAGGGGTTAGGGTTAGGGTAGGCGTTAGGGTTAGGGTAGTGATTAAACCTATCCCACTCTCTCGATACCCCTTAGCACATAAAGGAATATTATTTGGGGGTCCAGCCATATAGAAGAGTTTAGACATTAAGATAATATAAGGAACACACACATTATAAACAAATCACATTAGGATTCTCTTTTTAAGCTGTTCCTTAAAACACTAGTGCTTAGGAAATCTATTGGAGGCAGAAGCAGTCAAGGGTAGCCTAGGGTTAGGGTTAGGCTTAGGGTTAGGCTTAGGGTACGGCTTAGGGTACGGGTTCGGGGAGGGCTTCGGGTACGGCGTAGGGTATGGGTTAGGGTTAGGGTTAGGGTTAGTGTTAGGGTTAGGGCTCGGTTTAGGGTACGGGTTAGGATTAGGGTACGTGTTAGGGTTAGGGTAGGGGTTAGCGTTAGGGTACGCGTTAGGGTTAGGGTAGTTATTAAACCTATCCCACTCTCTAGTTAACCCTTAGCACGTAAAGGAATATTATTTGGGGGTCCAGCCATGGAGAAGAGTTTAGACACTAGGATAAGATAAGGAACACACCCATTATAAAGAAATCACATTAGGATTCTCTTTTTAAGCTGTTCCTTAAAACACTAGTGCTTAGGAAATCTATTGGAGGCAGAAGCAGTCAAGCGTAGCCTAGGGTTAGGGTTAGGCTTAGGGTTAGGCTTAGGGTACGGGTTCGGCGAGGGCTTCGGGTACGGCGTAGGGTATGGGTTAGGGTTAGGTTTAGGGTTAGTGTTAGGGTTAGGGCTCGGTTTAGGGTACGGGTTAGGATTAGGGTACGTGTTAGGTTTAGGGTAGGGTTTAGGGTTAGGGTACGCGTTAGGCTTAGGGTAGTTATTAAACGTATCCCACTCTCTAGATACCCCTTAGCACGTAAAGGAATATTATTTGGGGGTCCAGCCATGGAGAAGAGTTTAGACACTAAGATAATATAAGGAACACACACATTATAAAGAAATCACATTAGGATTCTCTTTTTAAGCTGTTCCTTAAAACACTAGTGCTTAGGAAATGTATTGGAGGCTGAAGCAGTCAAGGGTAGCCTAGGGTTAGGGTTAGGCTTAGGGTTAGGCTTAGGGTACGGCTTAGGGTACGTGTTCGGGGAGGGCTTCGGGTACGGCGTAGGGTATGGGTTAGGGTTAGGGTTACGGTTAGTGTTAGGGTTAGGGCTCGGTTTAGGGTACGGTTTAGGATTAGGGTACGTGTTAGGGTTAGGGTAGGGGTTAGGGTTAGGGTACGCGTTAGGGTTAGGGTAGTTATTAAACCTATCCCACTCTCTAGATACCCCTTAGCACGTAAAGGAATATTATTTGGGGTTCCAGCCATGGAGAAGAGTTTAGACACTAAGATAATATAAGGAACACACACATTATAAAGAAATCACATTAGGATTCTCTTTTTAAGCTGTTCCTTAAAACACTAGTGCTTAGGAAATCTATTGGAGGCAGAAGCAGTCAAGGGTAGCCTAGGGTTAGGGTTAGGCTTAGGGTTAGGCTTAGGGTACGGTTTAGGGTACGGGTTCGGGGAGGGCTTCTGGTACGGCGTAGGGTATGGGTTAGGGTTAGTGTTAGGGTTAGTGTTAGGGTTAGGGCTCGGTTTAGGGTACGGGTTAGGATTAGGGTACGTGTTAAGGTTAGGGTAGGGGTTAGCGTTAGGGTACGCGTTAGGGTTAGGGTAGTTATTAAACCTATCCCACTGTCTAGTTACCCCTTAGCACGTAAAGGAATATTATTTGGGGGTCCAGCCATGGAGAAGAGTTTAGACACTAGGATAAGATAAGGAACACACCCATTATAAAGAAATCACATTAGGATTCTCTTTTTAAGCTGTTCCTTAAAACACTAGTGCTTAGGAAATCTATTGGAGGCAGAAGCAGTCAAGGGTAGCCTAGGGTTAGGGTTAGGCTTAGGGTTAGGCTTAGGGTACGGCTTAGGGTACGGGTTCGGGGAGGGCTTTGGGTACGGCGTAGGGTATGGGTTAGGTTTAGGGTTAGGGTTAGTGTTAGGGTTAGGGCTTGGTTTAGGGTACGGGTTAGGATTAGGGTACGTGTTAGGGTTAGGGTAGGGGTTAGGGTTAGGGTACGCGTTAGGCTTAGGGTAGTTATTAAACCTATCCCACTCTCTAGATTCCCCTTAGCACGTAAAGGAATATTATTTGGGGGTCCAGCCATGGAGAAGAGTTTAGACACTAAGATAATATAAGGAACACACACATTATAAAGAAATCACATTAGGATTCTCTTTTTAAGCTCTTCCTTAAAACACTAGTGCTTAGGAAATGTATTGGAGGCAGAAGCAGTCAAGGGTAGCCTAGGGTTAGGGTTAGGCTTAGGGTACGGCTTAGGGTACGTGTTCGGGGAGGGCTTCGGGTACGGCGTAGGGTATGGGTTAGGGTTAGGGTTACGGTTAGTGTTAGGGTTAGGGCTCGGTTTAGGGTACGGTTTAGGATTAGGGTACGTGTTAGGGTTAGGGTAGGGGTTAGGGTTAGGGTACGCGTTAGGGTTAGGGTAGTTATTAAACCTATCCCACTCTCTAGATACCCCTTAGCACGTAAAGGAATATTATTTGGGGTTCCAGCCATGGAGAAGAGTTTAGACACTAAGATAATATAAGGAACACACACATTATAAAGAAATCACATTAGGATTCTCTTTTTAAGCTGTTCCTTAAAACACTAGTGCTTAGGAAATCTATTGGAGGCAGAAGCAGTCAAGGGTAGCCTAGGGTTAGGGTTAGGCTTAGGGTTAGGCTTAGGGTACGGCTTAGGGTACGGGTTCGGGGAGGGCTTCGGGTACGGCGTAGGGTATGGGTTAGGGTTAGGGTTAGGGTTAGTGTTAGGGTTAGGGCTCGGTTTAGGGTACGGGTTAGGATTAGGGTACTTGTTAGGGTTAGGGTAGGGGTTAGCGTTAGGGTACGCGTTAGGGTTAGGGTAGTTATTAAACCTATCCCACTCTCTAGTTAACCCTTAGCACGTAAAGGAATATTATTTGGGGGTCCAGCCATGGAGAAGAGTTTAGACACTAGGATAAGATAAGGAACACACCCATTATAAAGAAATCACATTAGGATTCTCTTTTTAAGCTGTTCCTTAAAACACTAGTGCTTAGGAAATCTATTGGAGGCAGAAGCAGTCAAGCGTAGCCTAGGGTTAGGGTTAGGCTTAGGGTTAGGCTTAGGGTACGGGTTCGGCGAGGGCTTCGGGTACGGCGTAGGGTATGGGTTAGGGTTAGGGTTAGGGTTAGTGTTAGGGTTAGGGCTCGGTTTAGGGTATGGGTTAGGATTAGGGTACGTGTTAGGTTTAGGGTAGGGGTTAGGGTTAGGGTACGCGTTAGGCTTAGGGTAGTTATTAAACGTATCCCACTCTCTAGATACCCCTTAGCACGTAAAGGAATATTATTTGGGGGTCCAGCCATGGAGAAGAGTTTAGACACTAAGATAATATAAGGAACACACACATTATAAAGAAATCACATTAGGATTCTCTTTTTAAGCTGTTCCTTAAAACACTAGTGCTTAGGAAATGTATTGGAGGCAGAAGCAGTCAAGGGTAGCCTAGGGTTAGGGTTAGGCTTAGGGTTAGGCTTAGGGTACGGCTTAGGGTACGTGTTCGGGGAGGGCTTCGGGTACGGCGTAGGGTATGGGTTAGGGTTAGGGTTACGGTTAGTGTTAGGGTTAGGGCTCGGTTTAGGGTACGGTTTAGGATTAGGGTACGTGTTAGGGTTAGGGTAGGGGTTAGGGTTAGGGTACGCGTTAGGGTTAGGGTAGTTATTAAACCTATCCCACTCTCTAGATACCCCTTAGCACGTAAAGGAATATTATTTGGGGTTCCAGCCATGGAGAAGAGTTTAGACACTAAGATAATATAAGGAACACACACATTATAAAGAAATCACATTAGGATTCTCTTTTTAAGCTGTTCCTTAAAACACTAGTGCTTAGGAAATCTATTGGAGGCAGAAGCAGTCAAGGGTAGCCTAGGGTTAGGGTTAGGCTTAGGGTTAGGCTTAGGGTACGGTTTAGGGTACGGGTTCGGGGAGGGCTTCGGGTACGGCGTAGGGTATGGGTTAGGGTTAGGGTTAGGGTTAGTGTTAGGGTTAGGGCTCGGTTTAGGGTACGGGTTAGGATTAGGGTACGTGTTAAGGTTAGGGTAGGGGTTAGCGTTAGGGTACGCGTTAGGGTTAGGGTAGTTATTAAACCTATCCCACTGTCTAGTTACCCCTTAGCACGTAAAGGAATATTATTTGGGGGTCCAGCCATGGAGAAGAGTTTAGACACTAGGATAAGATAAGGAACACACCCATTATAAAGAAATCACATTAGGATTCTCTTTTTAAGCTGTTCCTTAAAACACTAGTGCTTAGGAAATCTATTGGAGGCAGAAGCAGTCAAGGGTAGCCTAGGGTTAGGGTTAGGCTTAGGGTTAGGCTTAGGGTACGGCTTAGGGTACGGGTTCGGGGAGGGCTTTGGGTACGGCGTAGGGTATGGGTTAGGTTTAGGGTTAGGGTTAGTGTTAGGGTTAGGGCTTGGTTTAGGGTACGGGTTAGGATTAGGGTACGTGTTAGGGTTAGGGTAGGGGTTAGGGTTAGGGTACGCGTTAGGCTTAGGGTAGTTATTAAACCTATCCCACTCTCTAGATTCCCCTTAGCACGTAAAGGAATATTATTTGGGGGTCCAGCCATGGAGAAGAGTTTAGACACTAAGATAATATAAGGAACACACACATTATAAAGAAATCACATTAGGATTCTCTTTTTAAGCTCTTCCTTAAAACACTAGTGCTTAGGAAATGTATTGGAGGCAGAAGCAGTCAAGGGTAGCCTAGGGTTAGGGTTAGGCTTAGGGTACGGCTTAGGGTACGTGTTCGGGGAGGGCTTCGGGTACGGCGTAGGGTATGGGTTAGGGTTAGGGTTACGGTTAGTGTTAGGGTTAGGGCTCGGTTTAGGGTACGGTTTAGGATTAGGGTACGTGTTAGGGTTAGGGTAGGGGTTAGGGTTAGGGTACGCGTTAGGGTTAGGGTAGTTATTAAACCTATCCCACTCTCTAGATACCCCTTAGCACGTAAAGGAATATTATTTGGGGGTCCAGCCATGGAGAAGAGTTTAGACACTAAGATAATATAAGGAACACACACATTATAAAGAAATCACATTAGGATTCTCTTTTTAAGCTGTTCCTTAAAACACTAGTGCTTAGGAAATCTATTGGAGGCAGAAGCAGTCAAGGGTAGCCTAGGGTTAGGGTTAGGCTTAGGGTTAGGCTTAGGGTACGGCTTAGGGTATGGGTTCGGGGAGGGCTTCGGGTACGGCGTAGGGTATGGGTAAGGGTTAGGGTTAGGGTTAGTGTTAGGGTTAGGGCTCGGTTTAGGGTACGGGTTAGGATTAGGGTACGTGTTAGGGTTAGGGTAGGGGTTAGGGTTAGGGTACGCGTTAGGGTTAGGGTAGTGATTAATCCTATCCCACTCTCTCGATACCCCTTAGCACATAAAGGAATATTATTTGTGGGTCCAGCCATGGAGAAGAGTTTAGACACTAGGATTAGATAAGGAACACACCCATTATAAAGAAATCACATTAGGATTCTCTTTTTAAGCTGTTCCTTAAAACACTAGTGCTTAGGAAATCTATTGGAGGCAGAAGCAGTCAAGGGTAGCCTAGGGTTAGGGTTAGGCTTAGGGTTAGGCTTAGCGTACGGCTTAGGGTACATGTTCGGGGAGGGCTTCGGGTACGGCGTAGGGTATGGGTTAGGGTTAGGGTTAGGGTTAGTGTTAGGGTTAGGGCTCGGTTTAGGGTACGGGTTAGGATTAGGGTACGTGTTAGGGTTAGGGTAGGGGTTAGGGTTAGGGTACGCGTTAGGCTTAGGGTAGTTATTAAACCTATCCCACTCTCTAGATACCCCTTAGCACGTAAAGGAATATTATTTGGGGGTCCAGCCATGGAGAAGAGTTTAGACACTAAGATAATATAAGGAACACACACATTATAAAGAAATCACATTAGGATTCTCTTTTTAAGCTGTTCCTTAAAACACTAGTGCTTAGGAAATGTATTGGAGGCACAAGCAGTCAAGGGTAGCCTAGGGTTAGGGTTAGGCTTAGGGTTAGGCTTAGGGTACGGCTTAGGGTACGGGTTCGGGGAGGGCTTCGGGTACGGCGTAGGGTATGGGTTAGGGTTAGGGTTAGGGTTAGTGTTAGGGTTAGGGCTCGGTTTAGGGTACGGGTTAGGATTAGGGTACGTGTTAGGGTTAGGGTAGGGGTGAGGGTTAGGGTACGCGTTAGGCTTAGGGTAGTTATTAAACCTATCCCACTCTCTAGATACCCCTTAGCACGTAAAGGAATATTATTTGGGGGTCCAGCCATGGAGAAGAGTTTAGACACTAAGATAATATAAGGAACACACACATTATAAAGAAATCACATTAGGATTCTCTTTTTAAGCTGTTCCTTAAAACACTAGTGCTTAGGAAATGTATTGGAGGCACAAGCAGTCAAGGGTAGCCTAGGGTTAGGGTTAGGCTTAGGGTTAGGCTTAGGGTACGGCTTAGGGTACGTGTTCGGGGAGGGCTTCGGGTACGGCGTAGGGTATGGGTTAGGGTTAGGGTTACGGTTAGTGTTAGGGTTAGGGCTCGGTTTAGGGTACGGTTTAGGATTAGGGTATGTGTTAGGGTTAGGGTAGGGGTTAGGGTTAGGGTACGCGTTAGGGTTAGGGTAGTGATTAAACCTATCCCACTCTCTAGATACCCCTTAGCACGTAAAGGAATATTATTTGGTGGTCCAGCCGTGGAGAAGAGTTTAGACACTAGGATTAGATAAGGAACACACCCATTATAAAGAAATCACATTAGGATTCTCTTTTTAAGCTGTTCCTTAAAACACTAGTGCTTAGGAAATCTATTGGAGGCAGAAGCAGTCAAGGGTACCCTAGGGTTAGGTTTAGGCTTAGGGTTAGGCTTAGGGTATGGCTTAGGGTACGTTTTCGGGGAGGGCTTCGGGTACGGCGTAAGGTATGGGTTAGGGTTAGGGTTAGGGTTAGTGTTAGGGTTAGGGCTCGGTTTAGGGTACGGGTTAGGATTAGGGTACGTGTTAGGGTTAGGGTAGGGGTTAGGGTTAGGGTACGCGTTACGGTTAGGGTAGTGATTAAACCTATCCCACTCTCTAGATACCCCTTAGCACGTAAAGGAATATTATTTGGGGGTCCACCAATGGAGAAGAGTTTAGACACTAAGATAATATAAGGAACACACACATTATAAAGAAATCACATTAGTATTCTCTTTTTAAGCTGTTCCTTAAAACACTAGTGCTTAGGAAATCTATTGGAGGCAGAAGCAGTCAAGGGTAGCCTAGGGTTAGGGTTAGGCTTAGGGTTAGGCTTAGGGTACGGCTTAGGGTACGGGTTCGGGGAGGGCTTCGGGTACGGCGTAGGGTATGGGTTAGGGTTAGGGTTAGGGTTAGTGTTAGGGTTAGGGCTCGGTTTAGGGTACGGGTTAGTATTAGGGTACGTGTTAGGGTTAGGGTAGGGGTTAGGGTTAGGGTACGCGTTACGGTTAGGGTAGTTATTAAACCTATACCACTCTCTAGATACCCCTTAGCACGTAAAGGAATATTATTTGGGGGTCCAGCCATGGAGAAGAGTTTAGACACTAAGATAATATAAGGAACACACACATTATAAAGAAATCACATTAGGATTCTCTCTTTAAGTTGTTCCTTAAAACACTAGTGCTTAGGAAATCTATTGGAGGCAGAAGCAGTCAAGGGTAGCCTAGGGTTAGGGTTAGGCTTAGGGTTAGGCTTAGGGTACGGGTTCGGGGAGGGCTTTGGGTACGGCGTAGGGTATGGGTTAGGGTTAGGGTTAGGGTTAGTGTTAGGGTTAGGGCTCGGTTTAGGGTACGGGTTAGGATTAGGGTACGTGTTAGGATTAGGGTAGGGGTTAGCGTTAGGATACGCGTTAGGTTTAGGGTAGTGATTAAACCTATCCCACTCTCTCGATACCCCTTAGCACATAAAGGAATATTATTTGGGTGTCCAGCCATGGAGAAGTGTTTAGACACTAGGATAAGATAAGGAAAACACCCATTATAAAGAAATCACATTAGGATTCTCTTTTTAAGCTGTTCCTTAAAACACTAGTGCTTAGGAAATCTATTGGAGGCAGAAGCAGTCAAGGGTAGCCTAGGGTTAGGGTTAGGCTTAGGGTTAGGCTTAGGGTACGGCTTAGGGTACGGGTTCGGGGAGGGCTTCGGGTACGGCGTAGGGTATGGGTTAGGGTTAGGTTTACGGTTAGTGTTAGGGTTAGGGCTCGGTTTAGGGTACGGTTTAGGATTAGGGTACGTGTTAGGGTTAGTGTAGGGGTGAGGGTTAGGGTACGCGTTAGGGTTAGGGTAGTGATTAAACCTATCCCACTCTCTAGATACCCCTTAGCACGTAAAGGAATATTATTTGGGGGTCCAGCCATGGAGAAGAGTTTAGACACTAAGATAATATAAGGAACACACACATTATAAAGAAATCACATTAGGATTCTCTTTTTAAGCTGTTCCTTAAAACACTAGTGCTTAGGAAATCTATTGGAGGTAGAAGCAGTCAAGGGTAGCCTAGAGTTAGGGTTAGGCTTAGGGTTAGGCTTAGGGTACGGCTTAGGGTACGGGTTCGGGGAGGGCTTCGGGTACGGCGTAGGGTATGGGTTAGGGTTAGTGTTAGGGTTAGTGTTAGGGTTAAGGCTCGGTTTAGGGTACGGGTTAGGATTAGGGTACGTGTTAGGGTTAGGGTAGGGGTTAGGGTTAGGGTACGCGTTAGGGTTAGGGTAGTGATTAATCCTATCCCACTCTCTCGATACCCCTTAGCACATAAAGGAATATTATTTGGGGGTCCAGCCATGGAGAAGAGTTTAAACACTAGGATTAGATAAGGAACACACCCATTATAAAGAAATCACATTAGGATTCTCTTTTTAAGCTGTTCCTTAAAACACTAGTGCTTAGGAAATCTATTGGAGGCAGAAGCAGTCAAGGGTAGCCTAGGGTTAGGGTTAGGCTTAGGGTTAGGCTTAGGGTACGGCTTAGGGTACGGGTTCGGGGAGGGCTTCGGGTACGGCGTAGGGTATGGGTTAGGGTTAAGGTTAGGGTTAGTGTTAGGGTTAGGGCTCGGTTTAGGGTACGGGTTAGGATTAGGGTACGTGTTAGGGTTAGGGTAGGGGTTAGGGTTAGGGTACGCGTTAGGGTTAGGGTAGTTATTAAACCTATCCCACTCTCTCGATACCCCTTAGCACATAAAGGAATATTATTTGGGGGTCCAGCCATGGAGAAGAGTTTAGACACTAGGATTAGATAAGGAACACACCCATTATAAAGAAATCACATTAGGATTCTCTTTTTAAGCTGTTCCTTAAAACACTAGTGCTTAGGAAATCTATTGGAGGCAGAAGCAGTCAAGGGTACCCTAGGGTTAGGTTTAGGCTTAGGGTTAGGATTAGGGTACGGCTTAGGGTACGTTTTCGGGGAGGGCTTCGGGTACGGCGTAGGGTATGGGTTAGGGTTAGGGTTAGGGTTAGTGTTAGGGTTAGGGCTCGGTTTAGGGTACGGGTTAGGATTAGGGTACGTGTTAGGGTTAGGGTAGGGGTTAGGGTTAGGGTACGCGTTACGGTTAGGGTAGTGATTAAACCTATCCCACTCTCTAGATACCCCTTAGCACGTAAAGGAATATTATTTGGGGGTCCACCAATGGAGAAGAGTTTAGACACTAAGATAATATAAGGAACACACACATTATAAAGAAATCACATTAGGATTCTCTTTTTAAGCTGTTCCTTAAAACACTAGTGCTTAGGAAATCTATTGGAGGCAGAAGCAGTCAAGGGTAGCCTAGGGTTAGGGTTAGGCTTAGGGGTAGGCTTAGGGTACGGCTTAGGGTACGTGTTCGGGGAGGGCTTCGGGTACGGCGTAGGGTATGGGTTAGGGTTAGGGTTAGGGTTAGTGTTAGGGTTAGGGCTCGGTTTAGGGTACGGGTTAGGATTAGGGTACGTGTTAGGGTTAGGGTAGGGGTTAGGGTTAGGGTACGCGTTACGGTTAGGGTAGTTATTAAACCTATCCCACTCTCTAGATACCCCTTAGCACGTAAAGGAATATTATTTGGGGGTCCAGCCATGGAGAAGAGTTTAGACACTAAGATAATATAAGGAACACACACATTATAAAGAAATCACATTAGGATTCTCTCTTTAAGCTGTTCCTTAAAACACTAGTGCTTAGGAAATCTATTGGAGGCAGAAGCAGTCAAGGGTAGCCTAGGGTTAGGGTTAGGGTTAGGGTTAGGCTTAGGGTTAGGCTTAGGGTACGGGTTCGGGTAGGGCTTTGGGTACGGCGTAGGGTATGGGTTAGGGTTAGGGTTAGGGTTAGTGATAGGGTTAGGGCTCGGTTTAGGGTACGGGTTAGGATTAGGGTACGTGTTAGGGTTAGGGTAGGGGTTAGCGTTAGGATACGCGTTAGGGTTAGGGTAGTGATTAAACCTATCCCACTCTCTCGATACCCCTTAGCACATAAAGGAATATTATTTGGGGGTCCAGCCATGGAGAAGAGTTTAGACACTAGGATAAGATAAGGAACACACCCATTATAAAGAATCACATTAGGATTCTCTTTTTAAGCTGTTCCTTAAAACACTAGTGCTTAGGAAATCTATTGGAGGCAGAAGCAGTCAAGGGTAGCCTAGGGTTAGGGTTAGGCTTAGGGTTAGGCTTAGGGTACGGCTTAGGGTACGGGTTCGGGGAGGGCTTCGGGTACGGCGTAGCGTATGGGTTAGGGTTAGGGTTACGGTTAGTGTTAGGGTTAGGGCTCGGTTTAGGGTACGGTTTAGGATTAGGGTACGTGTTAGGGTTAGTGTAGGGGTGAGGGTTAGGGTACGCGTTAGGGTTAGGGTAGTTATTAAACCTATCCCACTCTCTAGATACCCCTTAGCACGTAAAGGAATATTATTTGGGGGTCCAGCCATGGAGAAGAGTTTAGACACTAGGATTAGATAAGGAACACACCCATTATAAAGAAATCACATTAGGATTCTCTTTTTAAGCTGTTCCTTAAAACACTAGTGCTTAGGAAATCTATTGGAGGCAGAAGCAGTCAAGGGTAGCCTAGGGTTAGGGTTAGGCTTAGGGTTAGGCTTAGGGTACGGCTTAGGGTACGTGTTCGGGGAGGGCTTCGGGTACGGCGTAGGGTATGGGTTAGGGTTAGGGTTAGGGTTAGTGTTAGGGTTAGGGCTCCGTTTAGGGTACGGGTTAGGATTAGGGTACGTGTTAGGGTTAGGGTAGGGGTTAGGGTTAGGGTACGCGTTAGGGTTAGGGTAGTTATTAAACCTATCCCACTCTCTAGATACCCCTTAGCACGAAAAGGAATATTATTTGTGGGTCCAGCCATGGAGAAGAGTTTAGACACTAGGATAAGATAAGGAACACACCTAATATAAAGAAATCACATTAGGATTCTCTTCTTAAGCTGTTCCTTAAAACACTAGTGCTTAGGGAATCTATTGGAGGCAGAAGCAGTCAAGGGTAGCCTAGGTTTAGGGTTAGGCTTAGGGTACGGCTTAGGGTACGGGTTCAGGGAGGGGTTCGGGTACGGCGTAGGGCATGGGTTAGGGTTAGGGTTAGGGTTAGTGTTAGGGTTAGGGCTCGGTTTAGGGTACGGGTTAGGATTAGGGTACGTGTTAGGGTTAGGGTAGGGGTTAGGGTTAGGGTACGCGTTAGGGTTAGGATAGTTATTAAACCTATCCCACTCTCTAGATACCCCTTAGCACGTAAAGGAATATTATTTGGGGGTCCAGCAATAGAGAAGAGTTTAGACACTAAGATAAGATAACGAACACACCCATTATAAAGAAATCACATTGGGATTCTCTTTTTATGCTGGTCCTTAAAACACTAGTGCTTAGGAAATCTATTGGAGGCAGAAGCAGTCAAGGGTTGCCTAGGGTTAGGGTTAGGCTTAGGGTTAGGCTTAGGGTACGGCTTAGGGTACGGGTTCGGGGAGGGCTTCGGGTACGGCCTAGGGTATGGGTTAGGGTTAGGTTTAGGGTTAGTGTTAGGGTTAGTGCTCGGTTTAGGGTACGGGTTAAGTTTAGGGTACGTGTTAAGGTTAGGGTAGGGGTTAGGGTTAGGGTACGCGTTAGGGTTAGGGTAGTTATTAAAACTTTCCCACTCTCTAGATACCCATTAGCACATAAAGGAATATTATTTGGGGGTCCAGCCATGGAGAAGAGTTTAGACACTAAGATAATATAAGGAACACACACATTATAAAGAAATCACATTAGGATTCTCTGTTTAAGCTGTTCCTTAAAACACTAGTGCTTAGGAAATCTATTGGAGGCAGAAGCAGTCAAGGGTAGCCTAGGTTTAGGGTTAGGCTTAGGGTACGGCTTAGGGTACGGGTTCAGGGAGGGCTTCGGGTACGGCGTAGGGCATGGGTTAGGGTTAGGGTTAGGGTTAGTGTTAGGGTTAGGGCTCGGTTTAGGGTACGGGTTAGGATTAGGGTACGTGTTAGGGTTAGGGTAGGGGTTAGGGTTAGGGTACGCGTTAGGGTTAGGATAGTTATTAAACCTATCCCACTCTCTACATACCCCTTAGAACGTAAAGGAATATTATTTGGGGGTCCAGCAATAGAGAAGAGTTTACACACTAAGATAATATAAGGAACACACACATTATAAAGAAATCACATTAGGATTCTCTTTTTAAGCTGTTCCTTAAAACACTAGTGCTTAGGAAATCTATTGGAGGCAGAAGCCGTCAAGGGTAGCCTAGGGTTAGGGTTAGGCTTAGGGTTAGGCTTAGGGTACGGGTTCGGGGAGGGCTTCGGGTACGGCGTAGGGTATGGGTTAGGGTTAGGGTTAGGGTTAGTGTTAGGGTTAGGGCTCGGTTTAGGGTACGGGTTAGGATTAGGGTACGTGTTAGGGTTAGGGTAGGGGTTAGGGTTAGGGTACGCGTTAGGCTTAGGTTAGTTATTAAACCTATCCCACTCTCTAGATACCCCTTAGCACGAAAAGGAATATTATTTGTGGGTCCAGCCATGGAGAAGAGTTTAGACACTAGGATAAGATAAGGAACACACACATTATAAAGAAATCACATTAGGATTCTCTTCTTAAGCTGTTCCTTAAAACACTAGTGCTTAGGAAATCTATTGGAGGCAGAAGCACTCAAGGGTAGCCTAGGGTTAGTGTTAGGCTGAGGGTTAGGCTTAGGGTACGGCTTAGGGTACGGGTTCGGGGACGGCTTCGGGTACGGTGTAGGGTATGGGTTAGGGTTAGGCTTATTGTTAGTGTTAGGGTTAGGGCTCGGTTTAGGGTACGTGTTAGCGTTAGGGTCAGGTTTAGGGTTAGGGTACGCATTAGAGTTAGGGTAGTTATTAAACCTATCCCACTCTCTAGATACCCCTTAGCACGTAAAGGAATATTATTTGGGGGTCCAGCCATGGAGAAGAGTTTAGACACTAGGATAAGATAACGAACACACCCATTATAAAGAAATCACATTGGGATTCTCTTTTTATGCTGGTCCTTAAAACACTAGTGCTTAGGAAATCTATTGGAGGCAGAAGCAGTCAAGGGTTGCCTAGGGTTAGGGTTAGGCTTAGGGTTAGGCTTAGGGTACGGCTTAGGGTACGGGTTCGGGGAGGGCTTCGGGTACGGCCTAGGGTATGGGTTAGGGTTAGGTTTAGGGTTAGTGTTAGGGTTAGGGCTCGGTTTAGGGTACGGGTTAAGTTTAGGGTATGTGTTAAGGTTAGGGTAGGGGTTAGGGTTAGGGTACGCGTTAGGGTTAGGGTAGTTATTAAAACTTTCCCACTCTCTAGATACCCATTAGCACATAAAGGAATATTATTTGGGGGTCCAGCCATGGAGAAGAGTTTAGACACTAAGATAATATAAGGAACACACACATTATAAAGAAATCACATTAGGATTCTCTGTTTAAGCTGTTCCTTAAAACACTAGTGCTTAGGAAATCTATTGGAGGCAGAAGCAGTCAAGGGTAGCCTAGGTTTAGGGTTAGGCTTAGGGTACGGCTTAGGGTACGGGTTCAGGGAGGGCTTCGGGTACGGCCTAGGGTATGGGTTAGGGTTAGGTTTAGGGTTAGTGTTAGGGTTAGGGCTCGGTTTAGGGTACGGGTTAAGTTTAGGGTACGTGTTAAGGTTAGGGTAGGGGTTAGGGTTAGGGTACGCGTTAGGGTTAGGGTAGTTATTAAAACTTTCCCACTCTCTAGATACCCATTAGCACATAAAGGAATATTATTTGGGGGTCCAGCCATGGAGAAGAGTTTAGACACTAAGATAATATAAGGAACACACACATTATAAAGAAATCACATTAGGATTCTCTGTTTAAGCTGTTCCTTAAAACACTAGTGCTTAGGAAATCTATTGGAGGCAGAAGCAGTCAAGGGTAGCCTAGGTTTAGGGTTAGGCTTAGGGTACGGCTTAGGGTACGGGTTCAGGGAGGGCTTCGGGTACGGCGTAGGGCATGGGTTAGGGTTAGGGTTAGGGTTAGTGTTAGGGTTAGGGCTCGGTTTAGGGTACGGGTTAGGATTAGGGTACGTGTTAGGGTTAGGGTAGGGGTTAGGGTTAGGGTACGCGTTAGGGTTAGGATAGTTATTAAACCTATCCCACTCTCTACATACCCCTTAGAACGTAAAGGAATATTATTTGGGGGTCCAGCAATAGAGAAGAGTTTACACACTAAGATAATATAAGGAACACACACATTATAAAGAAATCACATTAGGATTCTCTTTTTAAGCTGTTCCTTAAAACACTAGTGCTTAGGAAATCTATTGGAGGCAGAAGCCGTCAAGGGTAGCCTAGGGTTAGGGTTAGGCTTAGGGTTAGGCTTAGGGTACGGGTTCGGGGAGGGCTTCGGGTACGGCGTAGGGTATGGGTTAGGGTTAGGGTTAGGGTTAGTGTTAGGGTTAGGGCTCGGTTTAGGGTACGGGTTAGGATTAGGGTACGTGTTAGGGTTAGGGTAGGGGTTAGGGTTAGGGTACGCGTTAGGCTTAGGTTAGTTATTAAACCTATCCCACTCTCTAGATACCCCTTAGCACGAAAAGGAATATTATTTGTGGGTCCAGCCATGGAGAAGAGTTTAGACACTAGGATAAGATAAGGAACACACACATTATAAAGAAATCACATTAGGATTCTCTTCTTAAGCTGTTCCTTAAAACACTAGTGCTTAGGAAATCTATTGGAGGCAGAAGCACTCAAGGGTAGCCTAGGGTTAGTGTTAGGCTGAGGGTTAGGCTTAGGGTACGGCTTAGGGTACGGGTTCGGGGACGGCTTCGGGTACGGTGTAGGGTATGGGTTAGGGTTAGGCTTATTGTTAGTGTTAGGGTTAGGGCTCGGTTTAGGGTACGTGTTAGCGTTAGGGTCAGGTTTAGGGTTAGGGTACGCATTAGAGTTAGGGTAGTTATTAAACCTATCCCACTCTCTAGATACCCCTTAGCACGTAAAGGAATATTATTTGGGGGTCCAGCCATGGAGAAGAGTTTAGACACTAGGATAAGATAACGAACACACCCATTATAAAGAAATCACATTGGGATTCTCTTTTTATGCTGGTCCTTAAAACACTAGTGCTTAGGAAATCTATTGGAGGCAGAAGCAGTCAAGGGTTGCCTAGGGTTAGGGTTAGGCTTAGGGTTAGGCTTAGGGTACGGCTTAGGGTACGGGTTCGGGGAGGGCTTCGGGTACGGCCTAGGGTATGGGTTAGGGTTAGGTTTAGGGTTAGTGTTAGGGTTAGTGCTCGGTTTAGGGTACGGGTTAAGTTTAGGGTACGTGTTAAGGTTAGGGTAGGGGTTAGGGTTAGGGTACGCGTTAGGGTTAGGGTAGTTATTAAAACTTTCCCACTCTCTAGATACCCATTAGCACATAAAGGAATATTATTTGGGGGTCCAGCCATGGAGAAGAGTTTAGACACTAAGATAATATAAGGAACACACACATTATAAAGAAATCACATTAGGATTCTCTGTTTAAGCTGTTCCTTAAAACACTAGTGCTTAGGAAATCTATTGGAGGCAGAAGCAGTCAAGGGTAGCCTAGGTTTAGGGTTAGGCTTAGGGTACGGCTTAGGGTACGGGTTCAGGGAGGGCTTCGGGTACGGCGTAGGGCATGGGTTAGGGTTAGGGTTAGGGTTAGTGTTAGGGTTAGGGCTCGGTTTAGGGTACGGGTTAGGATTAGGGTACGTGTTAGGGTTAGGGTAGGGGTTAGGGTTAGGGTACGCGTTAGGGTTAGGATAGTTATTAAACCTATCCCACTCTCTACATACCCCTTAGAACGTAAAGGAATATTATTTGGGGGTCCAGCAATAGAGAAGAGTTTACACACTAAGATAATATAAGGAACACACACATTATAAAGAAATCACATTAGGATTCTCTTTTTAAGCTGTTCCTTAAAACACTAGTGCTTAGGAAATCTATTGGAGGCAGAAGCCGTCAAGGGTAGCCTAGGGTTAGGGTTAGGCTTAGGGTTAGGCTTAGGGTACGGGTTCGGGGAGGGCTTCGGGTACGGCGTAGGGTATGGGTTAGGGTTAGGGTTAGGGTTAGTGTTAGGGTTAGGGCTCGGTTTAGGGTACGGGTTAGGATTAGGGTACGTGTTAGGGTTAGGGTAGGGGTTAGGGTTAGGGTACGCGTTAGGCTTAGGTTAGTTATTAAACCTATCCCACTCTCTAGATACCCCTTAGCACGAAAAGGAATATTATTTGTGGGTCCAGCCATGGAGAAGAGTTTAGACACTAGGATAAGATAAGGAACACACACATTATAAAGAAATCACATTAGGATTCTCTTCTTAAGCTGTTCCTTAAAACACTAGTGCTTAGGAAATCTATTGGAGGCAGAAGCACTCAAGGGTAGCCTAGGGTTAGTGTTAGGCTGAGGGTTAGGCTTAGGGTACGGCTTAGGGTACGGGTTCGGGGACGGCTTCGGGTACGGTGTAGGGTATGGGTTAGGGTTAGGCTTATTGTTAGTGTTAGGGTTAGGGCTCGGTTTAGGGTACGTGTTAGCGTTAGGGTCAGGTTTAGGGTTAGGGTACGCATTAGAGTTAGGGTAGTTATTAAACCTATCCCACTCTCTAGATACCCCTTAGCACGTAAAGGAATATTATTTGGGGGTCCAGCCATGGAGAAGAGTTTAGACACTAGGATAAGATAACGAACACACCCATTATAAAGAAATCACATTGGGATTCTCTTTTTATGCTGGTCCTTAAAACACTAGTGCTTAGGAAATCTATTGGAGGCAGAAGCAGTCAAGGGTTGCCTAGGGTTAGGGTTAGGCTTAGGGTTAGGCTTAGGGTACGGCTTAGGGTACGGGTTCGGGGAGGGCTTCGGGTACGGCCTAGGGTATGGGTTAGGGTTAGGTTTAGGGTTAGTGTTAGGGTTAGGGCTCGGTTTAGGGTACGGGTTAAGTTTAGGGTACGTGTTAAGGTTAGGGTAGGGGTTAGGGTTAGGGTACGCGTTAGGGTTAGGGTAGTTATTAAAACTTTCCCACTCTCTAGATACCCATTAGCACATAAAGGAATATTATTTGGGGGTCCAGCCATGGAGAAGAGTTTAGACACTAAGATAATATAAGGAACACACACATTATAAAGAAATCACATTAGGATTCTCTGTTTAAGCTGTTCCTTAAAACACTAGTGCTTAGGAAATCTATTGGAGGCAGAAGCAGTCAAGGGTAGCCTAGGTTTAGGGTTAGGCTTAGGGTACGGCTTAGGGTACGGGTTCAGGGAGGGCTTCGGGTACGGCCTAGGGTATGGGTTAGGGTTAGGTTTAGGGTTAGTGTTAGGGTTAGGGCTCGGTTTAGGGTACGGGTTAAGTTTAGGGTACGTGTTAAGGTTAGGGTAGGGGTTAGGGTTAGGGTACGCGTTAGGGTTAGGGTAGTTATTAAAACTTTCCCACTCTCTAGATACCCATTAGCACATAAAGGAATATTATTTGGGGGTCCAGCCATGGAGAAGAGTTTAGACACTAAGATAATATAAGGAACACACACATTATAAAGAAATCACATTAGGATTCTCTGTTTAAGCTGTTCCTTAAAACACTAGTGCTTAGGAAATCTATTGGAGGCAGAAGCAGTCAAGGGTAGCCTAGGTTTAGGGTTAGGCTTAGGGTACGGCTTAGGGTACGGGTTCAGGGAGGGCTTCGGGTACGGCGTAGGGCATGGGTTAGGGTTAGGGTTAGGGTTAGTGTTAGGGTTAGGGCTCGGTTTAGGGTACGGGTTAGGATTAGGGTACGTGTTAGGGTTAGGGTAGGGGTTAGGGTTAGGGTACGCGTTAGGGTTAGGATAGTTATTAAACCTATCCCACTCTCTACATACCCCTTAGAACGTAAAGGAATATTATTTGGGGGTCCAGCAATAGAGAAGAGTTTACACACTAAGATAATATAAGGAACACACACATTATAAAGAAATCACATTAGGATTCTCTTTTTAAGCTGTTCCTTAAAACACTAGTGCTTAGGAAATCTATTGGAGGCAGAAGCCGTCAAGGGTAGCCTAGGGTTAGGGTTAGGCTTAGGGTTAGGCTTAGGGTACGGGTTCGGGGAGGGCTTCGGGTACGGCGTAGGGTATGGGTTAGGGTTAGGGTTAGGGTTAGTGTTAGGGTTAGGGCTCGGTTTAGGGTACGGGTTAGGATTAGGGTACGTGTTAGGGTTAGGGTAGGGGTTAGGGTTAGGGTACGCGTTAGGCTTAGGTTAGTTATTAAACCTATCCCACTCTCTAGATACCCCTTAGCACGAAAAGGAATATTATTTGTGGGTCCAGCCATGGAGAAGAGTTTAGACACTAGGATAAGATAAGGAACACACACATTATAAAGAAATCACATTAGGATTCTCTTCTTAAGCTGTTCCTTAAAACACTAGTGCTTAGGAAATCTATTGGAGGCAGAAGCACTCAAGGGTAGCCTAGGGTTAGTGTTAGGCTGAGGGTTAGGCTTAGGGTACGGCTTAGGGTACGGGTTCGGGGACGGCTTCGGGTACGGTGTAGGGTATGGGTTAGGGTTAGGCTTATTGTTAGTGTTAGGGTTAGGGCTCGGTTTAGGGTACGTGTTAGCATTAGGGTCAGGTTTAGGGTTAGGGTACGCATTAGAGTTAGGGTAGTTATTAAACCTATCCCACTCTCTAGATACCCCTTAGCACGTAAAGGAATATTATTTGGGGGTCCAGCCATGGAGAAGAGTTTAGACACTAGGATAAGATAACGAACACACCCATTATAAAGAAATCACATTGGGATTCTCTTTTTATGCTGGTCCTTAAAACACTAGTGCTTAGGAAATCTATTGGAGGCAGAAGCAGTCAAGGGTTGCCTAGGGTTAGGGTTAGGCTTAGGGTTAGGCTTAGGGTACGGCTTAGGGTACGGGTTCGGGGAGGGCTTCGGGTACGGCCTAGGGTATGGGTTAGGGTTAGGTTTAGGGTTAGTGTTAGGGTTAGGGCTCGGTTTAGGGTACGGGTTAAGTTTAGGGTACGTGTTAAGGTTAGGGTAGGGGTTAGGGTTAGGGTACGCGTTAGGGTTAGGGTAGTTATTAAAACTTTCCCACTCTCTAGATACCCATTAGCACATAAAGGAATATTATATGGGGGTCCAGCCATGGAGAAGAGTTTAGACACTAAGATAATATAAGGAACACACACATTATAAAGAAATCACATTAGGATTCTCTGTTTAAGCTGTTCCTTAAAACACTAGTGCTTAGGAAATCTATTGGAGGCAGAAGCAGTCAAGGGTAGCCTAGGTTTAGGGTTAGGCTTAGGGTACGGCTTAGGGTACGGGTTCAGGGAGGGCTTCGGGTACGGCGTAGGGCATGGGTTAGGGTTAGGGTTAGGGTTAGTGTTAGGGTTAGGGCTCGGTTTAGGGTACGGGTTAGGATTAGGGTACGTGTTAGGGTTAGGGTAGGGGTTAGGGTTAGGGTACGCGTTAGGGTTAGGATAGTTATTAAACCTATCCCACTCTCTACATACCCCTTAGAACGTAAAGGAATATTATTTGGGGGTCCAGCAATAGAGAAGAGTTTACACACTAAGATAATATAAGGAACACACACATTATAAAGAAATCACATTAGGATTCTCTTTTTAAGCTGTTCCTTAAAACACTAGTGCTTAGGAAATCTATTGGAGGCAGAAGCCGTCAAGGGTAGCCTAGGGTTAGGGTTAGGCTTAGGGTTAGGCTTAGGGTACGGGTTCGGGGAGGGCTTCGGGTACGGCGTAGGGTATGGGTTAGGGTTAGGGTTAGGGTTAGTGTTAGGGTTAGGGCTCGGTTTAGGGTACGGGTTAGGATTAGGGTACGTGTTAGGGTTAGGGTAGGGGTTAGGGTTAGGGTACGCGTTAGGCTTAGGTTAGTTATTAAACCTATCCCACTCTCTAGATACCCCTTAGCACGAAAAGGAATATTATTTGTGGGTCCAGCCATGGAGAAGAGTTTAGACACTAGGATAAGATAAGGAACACACACATTATAAAGAAATCACATTAGGATTCTCTTCTTAAGCTGTTCCTTAAAACACTAGTGCTTAGGAAATCTATTGGAGGCAGAAGCACTCAAGGGTAGCCTAGGGTTAGTGTTAGGCTGAGGGTTAGGCTTAGGGTACGGCTTAGGGTACGGGTTCGGGGACGGCTTCGGGTACGGTGTAGGGTATGGGTTAGGGTTAGGCTTATTGTTAGTGTTAGGGTTAGGGCTCGGTTTAGGGTACGTGTTAGCGTTAGGGTCAGGTTTAGGGTTAGGGTACGCATTAGAGTTAGGGTAGTTATTAAACCTATCCCACTCTCTAGATACCCCTTAGCACGTAAAGGAATATTATTTGGGGGTCCAGCCATGGAGAAGAGTTTAGACACTAGGATAAGATAACGAACACACCCATTATAAAGAAATCACATTGGGATTCTCTTTTTATGCTGGTCCTTAAAACACTAGTGCTTAGGAAATCTATTGGAGGCAGAAGCAGTCAAGGGTTGCCTAGGGTTAGGGTTAGGCTTAGGGTTAGGCTTAGGGTACGGCTTAGGGTACGGGTTCGGGGAGGGCTTCGGGTACGGCCTAGGGTATGGGTTAGGGTTAGGTTTAGGGTTAGTGTTAGGGTTAGGGCTCGGTTTAGGGTACGGGTTAAGTTTAGGGTACGTGTTAAGGTTAGGGTAGGGGTTAGGGTTAGGGTACGCGTTAGGGTTAGGGTAGTTATTAAAACTTTCCCACTCTCTAGATACCCATTAGCACATAAAGGAATATTATTTGGGGGTCCAGCCATGGAGAAGAGTTTAGACACTAAGATAATATAAGGAACACACACATTATAAAGAAATCACATTAGGATTCTCTGTTTAAGCTGTTCCTTAAAACACTAGTGCTTAGGAAATCTATTGGAGGCAGAAGCAGTCAAGGGTAGCCTAGGTTTAGGGTTAGGCTTAGGGTACGGCTTAGGGTACGGGTTCAGGGAGGGCTTCGGGTACGGCGTAGGGCATGGGTTAGGGTTAGGGTTAGGGTTAGTGTTAGGGTTAGGGCTCGGTTTAGGGTACGGGTTAGGATTAGGGTACGTGTTAGGGTTAGGGTAGGGGTTAGGGTTAGGGTACGCGTTAGGGTTAGGATAGTTATTAAACCTATCCCACTCTCTACATACCCCTTAGAACGTAAAGGAATATTATTTGGGGGTCCAGCAATAGAGAAGAGTTTACACACTAAGATAATATAAGGAACACACACATTATAAAGAAATCACATTAGGATTCTCTTTTTAAGCTGTTCCTTAAAACACTAGTACTTAGGAAATCTATTGGGGGCAGAAGCAGTCAAGGGTAGCCTAGGGTTAGGGTTAGGCTTAGGTTTAGGCTAAGGGTACGGCTTAGGGTACGGGTTCGAGGAGGGGTTCGTGTACGGCGGAGGGTATGGGTTAGCGTTAGGGTTTGGGTTAGTGTTAGGGTTAGGGCTCCGTTTAAGGTACGGGTTAGGATTAGGGTACGTGTTAGGGTTAGGGTAGGGGTTAGGGTTAGGGTACGCATTAGGGTTAGGGTAGTTATTAAACCTATCCCACTCTCTAGATACCCCTTAGCACGTAAAGGAATATTATTTGGGGGTCCAGGAATGGAGAAGAGTTTAGACACTAGGATAAGATAAGGAACACACCCATTATAAAGAAATCACATTAGGATTCTCTTTTTAAGCTGTTCTTTAAAAGACTAGTGCTTAGGAAATCTATTGGTTGCAGAAGAAGTCAAGGGTAGCCTAGGGTTAGTGTTAGGCTGAGGGTTAGGGTTAGGGTACGCCTTAGGGTACGGATTCGGGGGAGGCTTCGGGTACGGCGTAGGGTATGGGTTAGGGTTAGGGTTAGGGTTAGTGTTAGGGTTAGGGTAGGGGTTAGGGTTAGGGTACGCGTTACGGTTAGGGTAGTGATTAAACCTATCCCACTCTCTAGATACCCCTTAGCACGTAAAGGAATATTATTTTGGGGTCCAGCCATGGAGAAGAGGTTAGACACTAGGATAAGATAAGGAACACACCCATTATAAAGAAATCACATTAGGATTCTCTTTTTAAGCTGTTCCTTAAAACACTAGTGCTTAGGAAATCTATTGGAGAGAGAAGCAGTGAAGGGAAGCCTAGGGTTAGGGTTAGGCTTAGGGTTAGGCTTAGGGTAAGGCTTAGGGTACGGGTTCGGGGAGGGCTTCGGGTACGGCGTTGGGTATGGGTTAGGGTTAGGGTTAGGGTTAGTGTTAGGGTTAGGGTTCGGTTTAGGGTACGGTTTAGGATTAGGGTACGTGTTAGGGTTAGGGTAGGGGTTAGGATTAGGGTACGTGTTAGGGTTAGGGTAGTTATTAAACCTATCCCACTCTCTAGATACCCCTTAGCATGTAAAGGAATATTATTTGGCGGTCCAGCCATGGAGAAGAGTTTAGACACTAGGATAAGATAAGGAACACACCCATTATAAAGAAATCACATTAGGATTCTCTTTTTAAGCTGTTCCTTAAAACACTAGTGCTTAGGAAATCTATTGGAGGCAGAAGCAGTCAAGGGTAGCCTAGTGTTAGGGTTAGGGTTAGGGTACGGCTTAGAGTATGGGTTCGGGTAGGGGTTCGGGCACGGAGTAGGGTATGGGTTAGGGTTAGGTTTAGGGTTAGTGTTAGGGTTAGGGCTCGGTTTAGGGTACGGTTTACGATTATGGTACGTGTTAGGGTTAGGGTAGGGGTTAGGGTTAGGGTACGTGTTAGGGTTAGGGTAGTTATTAAACCTATCCCACTCTCTAGATACCCCTTAGCACGTAAAGGAATATTATTTGGAGGTCCAGCCATGGAGAAGAATTTAGACACTAGGATAAGATAAGGAACACACACATTATAAAGAAATCACATTAGGATTCTCTTTTTAAGCTGTTCCTTAAAACACTAGTGCTTAGGAAATGTACTGGAGGCAGAAGCAGTCAAGGGTAGCCTAGGGTTAGGGTTAGGCTTAGGGTTAGGCTTAGGGTACGGCTTAGGGTACGGGTTCGGGGAGGGCTTCGGGTACGGCGTAGGGTATGGGTTAGGGTTAGGGTTTGGTTTAGTGTTAGGGTTAGGGCTCAGTTTAGGGTACGGGTTAGGATTAGGGTATGTGTTAGGGTTAGGGTAGGGGTTAGGGTTAGGGTACGCGTTAGTGTTAGGGTAGGGGTTAGGGTTAGGGTACGCGTTAGGGTTAGGGTAGTTATTAAACCTATCCCACTCTCTGGATACCCCTTAGCACGTAAAGTAATATTATTTGGGGGTCCAGCCATGGAGAAGAGTTTAGACACTAAGATAATATAAGGAACACACACATTATAAAGAAATCACATTAGGATTCTCTTTTTAAGCTGTTCCTTAAAACACTAGTGCTTAGGAATTCTATTGGAGGCAGAAGCAGTCAAGGGTAGCCTAGGGTTAGTGTTAGGCTGAGGGTTAGGGTTAGGGTACGGCTTAGGGTACGAGTTCCGGGAGGGCTTGGGGTATGGCGTAGGGTATGGGTTAGGGTTAGTGTTAGTGTTAGGGTTAGGGCTCGGTTTAGGGTACGTGTTAGCGTTAGGGTAGGGGTTAGGGTTAGGGTACGCATTAGAGTTAGGGTAGTTATTAAACCTATCCCACACTCTAGATACCCATTAGCACGTAAAGGAATATTATTTGGGGGTCTAGCCATGGAGAAGAGTTTAGACACTAGGATAAGATAAGGAAAACTCCCATTATAAAGAAATCACATTAGGATTCTCTTTTTAAGCTGTTCCTTAAAACACTAGTGCTTAGGAAATCTATTGGAGACAGAAGCAGTGAAGGGTAGCCTAGGGTTAGGGTTAGGCTTAGGGCTAGGCTTAGGGTAAGGCTTAGGGTACGGGTTCGGGGAGGGCTTCGGGTACGGCGTACGGTATGGGTTAGGGTTAGTGTTAGGGTTAGGGTTCGGTTTAGGGTACGGTTTAGGATTAGGGTACGTGTTAGGGTTAGGGTAGGGGTTAGGATTAGGATACGTGTTAGGGTTAGGGTAGTTATTAAACCTATCCCACTCTCTAGATACCCCATAGCATGTAAAGGAATATTATTTGGGGTTTCAGCCATGGAGAAGAGTTTAGACACTAGGATAAGTTAAGGAACACACCCATTATAAAGAAATCACATTAGGATTCTCTTTTTAAGCTGTTCCTTAAAACACTAGTGCTTAGGAAATCTATTGGAGGCAGAAGCAGTCAAGGGTAGCCTAGGGTTAGGGTTAGGCTTAGGGTTAGGCTTAGGGTACGGCTTAGGGTACGGGTTCGGGGAGGGCTTCGGGTACGGCGTAGGGTATGGGTTAGGGTTAGGGTTTGGTTTAGTGTTAGGGTTAGGGCTCAGTTTAGGGTACGGGTTAGGATTAGTGTACGTGTTAGGGTTAGGGTAGGGGTTAGGGTTAGGGTACGTGTTAATGTTACGGTAGGGGTTAGGGTTAGGGTACGTGTTAGGGTTAGGGTAGTTATTAAACCTATCATACTCCCTAGATACACATTAGCACGTAAAGGAATATTATTTGGGTGTCCAGCCATGGAGAAGAGTTTAGACACTAGGATAAGATAAGGAACACACCCATTATAAAGAAATCACATTAGGATTCTCTTTTTAAGCTGTTGCTTAAAACACTAGTCCTTAGGAAATCTATTGGAGGCAGAAGCAGTCAAGGGTAGCCTAGGGTTAGGGTTAGGCTTAGGGTTAGGCTTAGGGTAGGGCTTAAGGTAAGGGTTCGGGGAGGATTTCGGGTACGGCGTAGGGTATGGGTTAGGGTTAGGGTTAGGGTTAGTTTTAGGGTTAGGGCTCGGTTTAGGGTACGGGTTAGGTTTAGGTTACGTGTTAGGGTTAGGGTAGGGGTTAGGGTTAGGGTACACATTAGGGTTAGGGTAGTTATTAAACCTATCCCACTCTCTAGATACCCCTTAGCACGTAAAGGAATATTATTTGGGGGTCCAGGCATGGAGAAGAGTTTAGACACTAGGATAAGATAAGGAACACACCCATTATAAAGAAATCACATTAGGATTCTCGTTTTAAGCTGTTCCTTAAAACACTAGTGCTAAGGAAATCTATTGGAGGCAGAAGCAGTCAAGGGTAGCCTAGGTTTAGGGTTAGGCTTAGGGTACGGCTTAGGGTACGGGTTCAGGGAGGGCTTCGGGTACGGCGTAGGGCATGGGTTAGGGTTAGGGTTAGGGTTAGTGTTAGGGTTAGGGCTCGGTTTAGGGTACGGGTTAGGATTAGGGTACGTGTTAGGGTTAGGGTAGGGGTTAGGGTTAGGGTACGCGTTAGGGTTAGGATAGTTATTAAACCTATCCCACTCTCTAGATACCCCTTAGAACGTAAAGGAATATTATTTGGGGGTCCAGCAATAGAGAAGAGTTTACACACTAAGATAATATAAGGAACACACACATTATAAAGCAATCACATTAGGATTCTCTTTTTAAGCTGTTCCTTAAAACACTAGTACTTAGGAAATCTATTGGAGGCAGAAGCAGTCAAGGGTAGCCTAGGGTTAGGGTTAGGCTTAGGTTTAGGCTAAGGGTACGGCTTAGGGTACGGGTTCGAGGAGGGGTTCGTGTACGGCGGAGGGTATGGGTTAGCGTTAGGGTTTGGGTTAGTGTTAGGGTTAGGGCTCCGTTTAAGGTACGGGTTAGGATTAGGGTACGTGTTAGGGTTAGGGTAGGGGTTAGGGTTAGGGTACGCATTAGGGTTAGGGTAGTTATTAAACCTATCCCACTCTCTAGATACCCCTTAGCACGTAAAGGAATATTATTTGGGGGTCCAGGAATGGAGAAGAGTTTAGACACTAGGATAAGATAAGGAACACACCCATTATAAAGAAATCACATTAGGATTCTCTTTTTAAGCTGTTCCTTAAAACAGTAGTGCTTAGGAAATCTATTGGAGGCAGAAGCAGTCAAGGGTAGCCTAGGGTTAGGATTAGGCTTAGGGTTAGGCTTAGGGTACGGCTTAGGGTACGGGTTCGGGGAGGGCTTCGGGTACGGCGTAGGGTATGGGTAAGGGTTAGGGTTAGTGTTAGGGTTAGGGCTCGGTTTAGGGTCCGGGTTAGGATTAGGGTACGTGTTAGGGTTAGGGTAGGGGTTAGGGTTAGGGTTCGCATTAGAGTTAGGGTAGTTATTAAACCTATCCCACTCTCTAGATACCCCTTAGCACGTAAAGGAATATTATTTGGGGGTCCAGCCATGGAGAAGAGTTTAGACACTAGGATAAGATAAGGAACACACCTATTATAAAAAAATCACATTAGGATTCTCTTTTTATGCTGGTCCTTAAAACACTATTGCTTAGGAAATCTATTGGAGGCAGAAGCAGTCAAGGGTAGCCTAGGGTTAGGGTTAGGCTTAGTGTTAGGGTTAGCGTACGGCTTAGGGTACGGGTTCGGGGAGGGCTTCGGGTACGGCGTAGGGTATGGGTTAGGGTTAGGTTTATGGTTAGTGTTAGGGTTAGGGCTCGGTTTAGGTTACGAGTTAGGATTAAGGTACGTGTTAGGGTTAGGGTATGCGTTAGGGTTAGGGTAGTTATTAAACCTATCCCACTCTCTAGATACCCCTTAACACGTAAAGGAATATTATTTGGGGGTCCAGCCATGGAGAAGAGTTTAGACACTAGGATAAGATAAGGAACACACCCATTATAAAGAAATCACATTAGGATTCTCTTTTTAAGCTGTTCTTTAAAAGACTAGTGCTTAGGAAATCTATTGGATGCAGAAGAAGTCAAGGGTAGCCTAGGGTTAGTGTTAGGCTGAGGGTTAGGGTTAGGGTACGCCTTAGGGTACGGATTCGGGGGAGGCTTCGGGTACGGCGTAGGATATGGGTTAGGGTTAGGGTTAGGGTTAGTGTTAGGGTTAGGGTAGGGGTTAGGGTTAGGGTACGCGTTACGGTTAGGGTAGTGATTAAACCTATCCCACTCTCTAGATACCCCTTAGCACGTAAAGGAATATTATTTTGGGGTCCAGCCATGGAGAAGAGTTTAGACACTAGGATAAGATAAGGAACACACCCATTATAAAGAAATCACATTAGGATTCTCTTTTTAAGCTGTTCCTTAAAACACTAGTGCTTAGGAAATCTATTGGAGAGAGAAGCAGTGAAGGGTAGCCTAGGGTTAGGGTTAGGCTTAGGGTTAGGCTTAGGGTAAGGCTTAGGGTACGGGTTCGGGGAGGGCTTCGGGTACGGCGTTGGGTATGGGTTAGGGTTAGGGTTAGGGTTAGTGTTAGGGTTAGGGTTCGGTTTAGGGTACGGTTTAGGATTAGGGTACGTGTTAGGGTTAGGGTAGGGGTTAGGATTAGGGTACGTGTTAGGGTTAGGGTAGTTATTAAACCTATCCCACTCTCTAGATACCCCTTAGCATGTAAAGGAATATTATTTGGCGGTCCAGCCATGGAGAAGAGTTTAGACACTAGGATAAGATAAGGAACACACCCATTATAAAGAAATCACATTAGGATTCTCTTTTTAAGCTGTTCCTTAAAACACTAGTGCTTAGGAAATCTATTGGAGGCAGAAGCAGTCAAGGGTAGCCTAGTGTTAGGGTTAGGGTTAGGGTACGGCTTAGAGTATGGGTTCGGGTAGGGGTTCGGGCACGGAGTAGGGTATGGGTTAGGGTTAGGTTTAGGGTTAGTGTTAGGGTTAGGGCTCGGTTTAGGGTACGGTTTACGATTATGGTACGTGTTAGGGTTAGGGTAGGGGTTAGGGTTAGGGTACGTGTTAGGGTTAGGGTAGTTATTAAACCTATCCCACTCTCTAGATACCCCTTAGCACGTAAAGGAATATTATTTGGAGGTCCAGCCATGGAGAAGAATTTAGACACTAGTATAAGATAAGGAACACACACATTATAAAGAAATCACATTAGGATTCTCTTTTTAAGCTGTTCCTTAAAACACTAGTGCTTAGGAAATGTACTGGAGGCAGAAGCAGTCAAGGGTAGCCTAGGGTTAGGGTTAGGCTTAGGGTTAGGCTTAGGGTACGGCTTAGGGTACGGGTTCGGGGAGGGCTTCGGGTACGGCGTAGGGTATGGGTTAGGGTTAGGGTTTGGTTTAGTGTTAGGGTTAGGGCTCAGTTTAGGGTACGGGTTAGGATTAGGGTATGTGTTAGGGTTAGGGTAGGGGTTAGGGTTAGGGTACGCGTTAGTGTTAGGGTAGGGGTTAGGGTTAGGGTACGCGTTAGGGTTAGGGTAGTTATTAAACCTATCCCACTCTCTGGATACCCCTTAGCACGTAAAGTAATATTATTTGGGGGTCCAGCCATGGAGAAGAGTTTAGACACTAAGATAATATAAGGAACACACACATTATAAAGAAATCACATTAGGATTCTCTTTTTAAGCTGTTCCTTAAAACACTAGTGCTTAGGAATTCTATTGGAGGCAGAAGCAGTCAAGGGTAGCCTAGGGTTAGTGTTAGGCTGAGGGTTAGGGTTAGGGTACGGCTTAGGGTACGAGTTCCGGGAGGGCTTGGGGTATGGCGTAGGGTATGGGTTAGGGTTAGTGTTAGTGTTAGGGTTAGGGCTCGGTTTAGGGTACGTGTTAGCGTTAGGGTAGGGGTTAGGGTTAGGGTACGCATTAGAGTTAGGGTAGTTATTAAACCTATCCCACACTCTAGATACCCATTAGCACGTAAAGGAATATTATTTGGGGGTCTAGCCATGGAGAAGAGTTTAGACACTAGGATAAGATAAGGAAAACTCCCATTATAAAGAAATCACATTAGGATTCTCTTTTTAAGCTGTTCCTTAAAACACTAGTGCTTAGGAAATCTATTGGAGACAGAAGCAGTGAAGGGTAGCCTAGGGTTAGGGTTAGGCTTAGGGCTAGGCTTAGGGTAAGGCTTAGGGTACGGGTTCGGGGAGGGCTTCGGGTACGGCGTACGGTATGGGTTAGGGTTAGTGTTAGGGTTAGGGTTCGGTTTAGGGTACGGTTTAGGATTAGGGTACGTGTTAGGGTTAGGGTAGGGGTTAGGATTAGGATACGTGTTAGGGTTAGGGTAGTTATTAAACCTATCCCACTCTCTAGATACCCCATAGCATGTAAAGGAATATTATTTGGGGTTTCAGCCATGGAGAAGAGTTTAGACACTAGGATAAGTTAAGGAACACACCCATTATAAAGAAATCACATTAGGATTCTCTTTTTAAGCTGTTCCTTAAAACACTAGTGCTTAGGAAATCTATTGGAGGCAGAAGCAGTCAAGGGTAGCCTAGGGTTAGGGTTAGGCTTAGGGTTAGGCTTAGGGTACGGCTTAGGGTACGGGTTCGGGGAGGGCTTCGGGTACGGCGTAGGGTATGGGTTAGGGTTAGGGTTTGGTTTAGTGTTAGGGTTAGGGCTCAGTTTAGGGTACGGGTTAGGATTAGTGTACGTGTTAGGGTTAGGGTAGGGGTTAGGGTTAGGGTACGTGTTAATGTTACGGTAGGGGTTAGGGTTAGGGTACGTGTTAGGGTTAGGGTAGTTATTAAACCTATCATACTCCCTAGATACACATTAGCACGTAAAGGAATATTATTTGGGTGTCCAGCCATGGAGAAGAGTTTAGACACTAGGATAAGATAAGGAACACACCCATTATAAAGAAATCACATTAGGATTCTCTTTTTAAGCTGTTGCTTAAAACACTAGTCCTTAGGAAATCTATTGGAGGCAGAAGCAGTCAAGGGTAGCCTAGGGTTAGGGTTAGGCTTAGGGTTAGGCTTAGGGTAGGGCTTAAGGTAAGGGTTCGGGGAGGATTTCGGGTACGGCGTAGGGTATGGGTTAGGGTTAGGGTTAGGGTTAGTTTTAGGGTTAGGGCTCGGTTTAGGGTACGGGTTAGGTTTAGGTTACGTGTTAGGGTTAGGGTAGGGGTTAGGGTTAGGGTACACATTAGGGTTAGGGTAGTTATTAAACCTATCCCACTCTCTAGATACCCCTTAGCACGTAAAGGAATATTATTTGGGGGTCCAGGCATGGAGAAGAGTTTAGACACTAGGATAAGATAAGGAACACACCCATTATAAAGAAATCACATTAGGATTCTCGTTTTAAGCTGTTCCTTAAAACACTAGTGCTAAGGAAATCTATTGGAGGCAGAAGCAGTCAAGGGTAGCCTAGGTTTAGGGTTAGGCTTAGGGTACGGCTTAGGGTACGGGTTCAGGGAGGGCTTCGGGTACGGCGTAGGGCATGGGTTAGGGTTAGGGTTAGGGTTAGTGTTAGGGTTAGGGCTCGGTTTAGGGTACGGGTTAGGATTAGGGTACGTGTTAGGGTTAGGGTAGGGGTTAGGGTTAGGGTACGCGTTAGGGTTAGGATAGTTATTAAACCTATCCCACTCTCTAGATACCCCTTAGAACGTAAAGGAATATTATTTGGGGGTCCAGCAATAGAGAAGAGTTTACACACTAAGATAATATAAGGAACACACACATTATAAAGCAATCACATTAGGATTCTCTTTTTAAGCTGTTCCTTAAAACACTAGTACTTAGGAAATCTATTGGAGGCAGAAGCAGTCAAGGGTAGCCTAGGGTTAGGGTTAGGCTTAGGTTTAGGCTAAGGGTACGGCTTAGGGTACGGGTTCGAGGAGGGGTTCGTGTACGGCGGAGGGTATGGGTTAGCGTTAGGGTTTGGGTTAGTGTTAGGGTTAGGGCTCCGTTTAAGGTACGGGTTAGGATTAGGGTACGTGTTAGGGTTAGGGTAGGGGTTAGGGTTAGGGTACGCATTAGGGTTAGGGTAGTTATTAAACCTATCCCACTCTCTAGATACCCCTTAGCACGTAAAGGAATATTATTTGGGGGTCCAGGAATGGAGAAGAGTTTAGACACTAGGATAAGATAAGGAACACACCCATTATAAAGAAATCACATTAGGATTCTCTTTTTAAGCTGTTCCTTAAAACAGTAGTGCTTAGGAAATCTATTGGAGGCAGAAGCAGTCAAGGGTAGCCTAGGGTTAGGATTAGGCTTAGGGTTAGGCTTAGGGTACGGCTTAGGGTACGGGTTCGGGGAGGGCTTCGGGTACGGCGTAGGGTATGGGTAAGGGTTAGGGTTAGTGTTAGGGTTAGGGCTCGGTTTAGGGTCCGGGTTAGGATTAGGGTACGTGTTAGGGTTAGGGTAGGGGTTAGGGTTAGGGTTCGCATTAGAGTTAGGGTAGTTATTAAACCTATCCCACTCTCTAGATACCCCTTAGCACGTAAAGGAATATTATTTGGGGGTCCAGCCATGGAGAAGAGTTTAGACACTAGGATAAGATAAGGAACACACCTATTATAAAAAAATCACATTAGGATTCTCTTTTTATGCTGGTCCTTAAAACACTATTGCTTAGGAAATCTATTGGAGGCAGAAGCAGTCAAGGGTAGCCTAGGGTTAGGGTTAGGCTTAGTGTTAGGGTTAGCGTACGGCTTAGGGTACGGGTTCGGGGAGGGCTTCGGGTACGGCGTAGGGTATGGGTTAGGGTTAGGTTTATGGTTAGTGTTAGGGTTAGGGCTCGGTTTAGGTTACGAGTTAGGATTAAGGTACGTGTTAGGGTTAGGGTATGCGTTAGGGTTAGGGTAGTTATTAAACCTATCCCACTCTCTAGATACCCCTTAACACGTAAAGGAATATTATTTGGGGGTCCAGCCATGGAGAAGAGTTTAGACACTAGGATAAGATAAGGAACACACCCATTATAAAGAAATCACATTAGGATTCTCTTTTTAAGCTGTTCTTTAAAAGACTAGTGCTTAGGAAATCTATTGGATGCAGAAGAAGTCAAGGGTAGCCTAGGGTTAGTGTTAGGCTGAGGGTTAGGGTTAGGGTACGCCTTAGGGTACGGATTCGGGGGAGGCTTCGGGTACGGCGTAGGATATGGGTTAGGGTTAGGGTTAGGGTTAGTGTTAGGGTTAGGGTAGGGGTTAGGGTTAGGGTACGCGTTACGGTTAGGGTAGTGATTAAACCTATCCCACTCTCTAGATACCCCTTAGCACGTAAAGGAATATTATTTTGGGGTCCAGCCATGGAGAAGAGTTTAGACACTAGGATAAGATAAGGAACACACCCATTATAAAGAAATCACATTAGGATTCTCTTTTTAAGCTGTTCCTTAAAACACTAGTGCTTAGGAAATCTATTGGAGAGAGAAGCAGTGAAGGGTAGCCTAGGGTTAGGGTTAGGCTTAGGGTTAGGCTTAGGGTAAGGCTTAGGGTACGGGTTCGGGGAGGGCTTCGGGTACGGCGTTGGGTATGGGTTAGGGTTAGGGTTAGGGTTAGTGTTAGGGTTAGGGTTCGGTTTAGGGTACGGTTTAGGATTAGGGTACGTGTTAGGGTTAGGGTAGGGGTTAGGATTAGGGTACGTGTTAGGGTTAGGGTAGTTATTAAACCTATCCCACTCTCTAGATACCCCTTAGCATGTAAAGGAATATTATTTGGCGGTCCAGCCATGGAGAAGAGTTTAGACACTAGGATAAGATAAGGAACACACCCATTATAAAGAAATCACATTAGGATTCTCTTTTTAAGCTGTTCCTTAAAACACTAGTGCTTAGGAAATCTATTGGAGGCAGAAGCAGTCAAGGGTAGCCTAGTGTTAGGGTTAGGGTTAGGGTACGGCTTAGAGTATGGGTTCGGGTAGGGGTTCGGGCACGGAGTAGGGTATGGGTTAGGGTTAGGTTTAGGGTTAGTGTTAGGGTTAGGGCTCGGTTTAGGGTACGGTTTACGATTATGGTACGTGTTAGGGTTAGGGTAGGGGTTAGGGTTAGGGTACGTGTTAGGGTTAGGGTAGTTATTAAACCTATCCCACTCTCTAGATACCCCTTAGCACGTAAAGGAATATTATTTGGAGGTCCAGCCATGGAGAAGAATTTAGACACTAGGATAAGATAAGGAACACACACATTATAAAGAAATCACATTAGGATTCTCTTTTTAAGCTGTTCCTTAAAACACTAGTGCTTAGGAAATGTACTGGAGGCAGAAGCAGTCAAGGGTAGCCTAGGGTTAGGGTTAGGCTTAGGGTTAGGCTTAGGGTACGGCTTAGGGTACGGGTTCGGGGAGGGCTTCGGGTACGGCGTAGGGTATGGGTTAGGGTTAGGGTTTGGTTTAGTGTTAGGGTTAGGGCTCAGTTTAGGGTACGGGTTAGGATTAGGGTATGTGTTAGGGTTAGGGTAGGGGTTAGGGTTAGGGTACGCGTTAGTGTTAGGGTAGGGGTTAGGGTTAGGGTACGCGTTATGGTTAGGGTAGTTATTAAACCTATCCCACTCTCTGGATACCCCTTAGCACGTAAAGTAATATTATTTGGGGGTCCAGCCATGGAGAAGAGTTTAGACACTAAGATAATATAAGGAACACACACATTATAAAGAAATCACATTAGGATTCTCTTTTTAAGCTGTTCCTTAAAACACTAGTGCTTAGGAATTCTATTGGAGGCAGAAGCAGTCAAGGGTAGCCTAGGGTTAGGGTTAGGCTTAGGGTTAGGCTTAGGGTACGGCTTAGGGTACGGGTTCGGGGAGGGCTTCGGGTACGGCGTAGGGTATGGGTTAGGGTTAGGGTTTGGTTTAGTGTTAGGTTAGGGCTCAGTTTAGGGTACGGGTTAGGATTAGGGTACGTGTTAGGGTTAGGGTAGGGGTTAGGGTTAGGGTACGTGTTAATGTTACGGTAGGGGTTAGGGTTAGGGTACGTGTTAGGGTTAGGGTAGTTATTAAACCTATCATACTCCCTAGATACACATTAGCACGTAAAGGAATATTATTTGGGTGTCCAGCCATGGAGAAGAGTTTAGACACTAGGATAAGATAAGGAACACACCCATTATAAAGAAATCACATTAGGATTCTCTTTTTAAGCTGTTGCTTAAAACACTAGTCCTTAGGAAATCTATTGGAGGCAGAAGCAGTCAAGGGTAGCCTAGGGTTAGGGTTAGGCTTAGGGTTAGGCTTAGGGTAGGGCTTAAGGTAAGGGTTCGGGGAGGGTTTCGGGTACGGCGTAGGGTATGGGTTAGGGTTAGGGTTAGGGTTAGTTTTAGGGTTAGGGCTCGGTTTAGGGTACGGGTTAGGTTTAGGTTACGTGTTAGGGTTAGGGTAGGGGTTAGGGTTAGGGTACACATTAGGGTTAGGGTAGTTATTAAACCTATCCCACTCTCTAGATACCCCTTAGCACGTAAAGGAATATTATTTGGGGGTCCAGGCATGGAGAAGAGTTTAGACACTAGGATAAGATAAGGAACACACCCATTATAAAGAAATCACATTAGGATTCTCGTTTTAAGCTGTTCCTTAAAACACTAGTGCTAAGGAAATCTATTGGAGGCAGAAGCAGTCAAGGGTAGCCTAGGTTTAGGGTTAGGCTTAGGGTACGGCTTAGGGTACGGGTTCAGGGAGGGCTTCGGGTACGGCGTAGGGCATGGGTTAGGGTTAGGGTTTGGGTTAGTGTTAGGGTTAGGGCTCGGTTTAGGGTACGGGTTAGGATTAGGGTACGTGTTAGGGTTAGGGTAGGGGTTAGGGTTAGGGTACGCGTTAGGGTTAGGATAGTTATTAAACCTATCCCACTCTCTAGATACCCCTTAGAACGTAAAGGAATATTATTTGGGGGTCCAGCAATAGAGAAGAGTTTACACACTAAGATAATATAAGGAACACACACATTATAAAGAAATCACATTAGGATTCTCTTTTTAAGCTGTTCCTTAAAACACTAGTACTTAGGAAATCTATTGGAGGCAGAAGCAGTCAAGGGTAGCCTAGGGTTAGGGTTAGGCTTAGGTTTAGGCTAAGGGTACGGCTTAGGGTACGGGTTCGAGGAGGGGTTCGTGTACGGCGGAGGGTATGGGTTAGCGTTAGGGTTTGGGTTAGTGTTAGGGTTAGGGCTCCGTTTAAGGTACGGGTTAGGATTAGGGTACGTGTTAGGGTTAGGGTAGGGGTTAGGGTTAGGGTACGCATTAGGGTTAGGGTAGTTATTAAACCTATCCCACTCTCTAGATACCCCTTAGCACGTAAAGGAATATTATTTGGGGGTCCAGGAATGGAGAAGAGTTTAGACACTAGGATAAGATAAGGAACACACCCATTATAAAGAAATCACATTAGGATTCTCTTTTTAAGCTGTTCCTTAAAACAGTAGTGCTTAGGAAATCTATTGGAGGCAGAAGCAGTCAAGGGTAGCCTAGGGTTAGGATTAGGCTTAGGGTTAGGCTTAGGGTACGGCTTAGGGTACGGGTTCGGGGAGGGCTTCGGGTACGGCGTAGGGTATGGGTAAGGGTTAGGGTTAGTGTTAGGGTTAGGGCTCGGTTTAGGGTCCGGGTTAGGATTAGGGTACGTGTTAGGGTTAGGGTAGGGGTTAGGGTTAGGGTTCGCATTAGAGTTAGGGTAGTTATTAAACCTATCCCACTCTCTAGATACCCCTTAGCACGTAAAGGAATATTATTTGGGGGTCCAGCCATGGAGAAGAGTTTAGACACTAGGATAAGATAAGGAACACACCTATTATAAAAAAATCACATTAGGATTCTCTTTTTATGCTGGTCCTTAAAACACTATTGCTTAGGAAATCTATTGGAGGCAGAAGCAGTCAAGGGTAGCCTAGGGTTAGGGTTAGGCTTAGTGTTAGGGTTAGCGTACGGCTTAGGGTACGGGTTCGGGGAGGGCTTCGGGTACGGCGTAGGGTATGGGTTAGGGTTAGGTTTATGGTTAGTGTTAGGGTTAGGGCTCGGTTTAGGTTACGAGTTAGGATTAAGGTACGTGTTAGGGTTAGGGTATGCGTTAGGGTTAGGGTAGTTATTAAACCTATCCCACTCTCTAGATACCCCTTAACACGTAAAGGAATATTATTTGGGGGTCCAGCCATGGAGAAGAGTTTAGACACTAGGATAAGATAAGGAACACACCCATTATAAAGAAATCACATTAGGATTCTCTTTTTAAGCTGTTCTTTAAAAGACTAGTGCTTAGGAAATCTATTGGATGCAGAAGAAGTCAAGGGTAGCCTAGGGTTAGTGTTAGGCTGAGGGTTAGGGTTAGGGTACGCCTTAGGGTACGGATTCGGGGGAGGCTTCGGGTACGGCGTAGGGTATGGGTTAGGGTTAGGGTTAGGTTTAGTGTTAGGGTTAGGGTAGGGGTTAGGGTTAGGGTACGCGTTACGGTTAGGGTAGTGATTAAACCTATCCCACTCTCTAGATACCCCTTAGCACGTAAAGGAATATTATTTTGGGGTCCAGCCATGGAGAAGAGTTTAGACACTAGGATAAGATAAGGAACACACCCATTATAAAGAAATCACATTAGGATTCTCTTTTTAAGCTGTTCCTTAAAACACTAGTGCTTAGGAAATCTATTGGAGAGAGAAGCAGTGAAGGGTAGCCTAGGGTTAGGGTTAGGCTTAGGGTTAGGCTTAGGGTAAGTCTTAGGGTACGGGTTCGGGGAGGGCTTCGGGTACGGCGTTGGGTATGGGTTAGGGTTAGGGTTAGGGTTAGTGTTAGGGTTAGGGTTCGGTTTAGGGTACGGTTTAGGATTAGGGTACGTGTTAGGGTTAGGGTAGGGGTTAGGATTAGGGTACGTGTTAGGGTTAGGGTAGTTATTAAACCTATCCCACTCTCTAGATACCCCTTAGCATGTAAAGGAATATTATTTGGGGGTCCAGCCATGGAGAAGAGTTTAGACACTAGGATAAGATAAGGAACACACCCATTATAAAGAAATCACATTAGGATTCTCTTTTTAAGCTGTTCCTTAAAACACTAGTGCTTAGGAAATCTATTGGAGGCAGACGCAGTCAAGGGTAGCCTAGGGTTAGGGTTAGGCTTAGGGTTAGGCTTAGGGTACGGCTTAGGGTACGGGTTCAGGGAGGGGTTCGTGTACGGCGGAGGATATGGGTTAGGGTTAATGTTTTTGTTAGTGTTAGGGTTAGGGCTCGGTTTAGGGTACGGGTTAGGATTAGGGTACGTGTTAGGGTTACGGTAGTGGTTAGGGTTAGGGTACGCGTTAGGGTTAGGGTAGTTATTAAACCTATCCCACTCTCTAGATACCCCTTAACACGTAAAGGAATATTATTTGGGGGTCCAGGCATGGAGAAGAGTTTAGACACTAGGATAAGATAAGGAAGACACCTATTATAAAGAAATCACATTAGGATTCTCTTTTTAAGCTGTTCCTTAAAACACTAGTGCTTAGGAAATCTATTGGAGGCAGAAGCAGTCAAGGGTAGCCTAGGGTTAGGGTTAGGCTTGGGGTTTGGCTTAGGGTACGGCTTAGGGTTCGGGTTCAGGGAGGTGTTCGGGTACCGCGTAGGGTATGGGTTAGGGTTATGTTTAGGTTTAGTGTTAGTGTAAGGGCTCGGTTTAGTGTACGGGTTAGGATTAGGGTACGTGTTACGGTTAGGGTAGGGGTTTGGGTTAGGGTACTCATTAGGGTTAGGGTAGTTATTAAACCTATCCCACTCTCTAGATACCCCTTAGCACGTAAAGGAATATTATTTGGGGGTCCAGCCATGGAGAAGAGTTTAGACACTAGGATAAGATAAGGAACACACACATTATAAAGAAATCACATTAGGATTCTCTTTTTAAGCTGTTCCTTAAAACACTAGTGCTTAGGAAATCTATTGGAGGCAGAAGCAGTCAAGGGTAGCCTAGGGTTAGGGTTAGGCTTAGGGTTAGGCTTAGGGTAGGGCTTAGGGTAAGGGTTCGGGGAGGGCTTCGGGTACGGCGTAGGGTATGGGTTATGGTTAGGGTTAGGGTTAGTTTTAGGGTTAGGGCTCGGATTAGTGTATTGGTTAGGATTAGGGTACGTGTTATGGTTAGGGTAGGGGTTAGGGTTAGGGTACGTGTTAGAGTTAGGGTAGTTATTAAACCTATCCCACTCTCTAGATACCCCTTAGCACATAAAGAATATTATTTGGGGGTCCAGCCATGGAGAAGAGTTTAGACACTAGGATAAGATAAGGAACACACCCATTATAAAGAAATCACATTAGGATTTTCTTTTTAAGCTGTTCCTGAAAACACTAGTGCTTAGGAAATCTATTGGAGGCAGAAGCAGTCAAGGGTAGCCTAGGGTTAGGGTTAGGGTTAGGGTACGGCTTAGGGTATGGGTTCGGGTAGGGGTTCGGGCACGGCGTAGGGTATGGGTTAGGGTTAGGGTTAGGGTTAGTGTTAGGGTTAGGGTTCGGTTTTGGGTACGGTTTAGGATTAGGGTACGTGTTAGGTTTAGGGTAGGGGTTAGGGTTAGGGTACGTGTTAGGGTTAGGGTAGTTATTAAACCTATCCCACTCTCTAGATACCCCTTAGCACATAAGGTATATTATTTGGGGGTCCAGCCATGGAGAAGAGTTTAGACACTAGGATAAGATAAGGAACACACCCATTATAAAGAAATCACATTAGGATTCTCTTTTTAAGCTGTTCCTTAAAACACTAGTGCTTAGGAAATCTATTGGAGGCAGAAGCAGTCAAGGGTAGCCTAGGGTTAGGGTTAGTCTTAGGGTTAGGCTTAGGGTACGGCTTAGGGTACGGGTTCGGGGAGGGCTTCGGGTACGGCGTAGGGTATGTGTTAGGGTTAGGGTTTGGTTTAGTGTTAGGGTTAGGGCTCAGATTAGGTTACGGGTTAGGATTAGGGTACGTGTTAGGGTTAGGGTAGGGGTTAGGGTTAGGGTACGCGTTAGTGTTAGGGTAGGGGTTAGGGTTAGGGTACGTGTTAGGGTTAGGGTAGTTATTAAACCTATCATACTCCCTAGATACACATTAGCACGTAAAGGAATATTATTTGGGTGTCCAGCCATGGAGAAGAGTTTAGACACTAGGAGAAGATAAGGAACACACCCATTATAAAGAAATCACATTAGGATTCTCTTTTTAAGCTGTTCCTTAAAACACTAGTGCTTAGGAAATCTATTGGAGAGAGAAGCAGTGAAGGGTAGCCTAGGGTTAGGGTTAGGCTTAGGGTTAGGCTTAGGGTAAGTCTTAGGGTACGGGTTCGGGGAGGGCTTCGGGTACGGCGTAGGGTATGGGTTAGGGTTAGGTTTAGGGTTAGTGTTAGGGTTAGGCCTCGGTTTAGGGTGTTGGTTAGGATTAGGGTAAGTGTTAGGGTTAGGGTAGGGGTTAGGGTTAGGATACGCGTTAGGGTTAGGGTAGTTATTAAACCTATCCCACTCTCTAGATACCCCGTAGCACATAAAGGAATATTATTTGGAGGTCCAGCCATGGAGAAGAGTTTAGACACTAGGATAAGATAAGGAACACATACATTATAAAAAAATCACATTAGGATTCTCTTTTTAAGCTGTTCCTTAAAACACTAGTGCTTAGGAAATCTATTGGAGGCAGAAGCAGTCAAGGGTAGCCTAGGGTTAGGGTTAGGCTTAGGGTTAGGGTTAGGGTACGGCTTAGGGTATGGGTTCGGGGAGGGCTTCGGGTACGGCGTAGGGTATGGGTTAGGGTTAGGGTTAGGGTTAGTGTTAGGGTTAGGTCTCGGTTTAGGGTACGGTTTAGGATTAGGGTACGTGTTAGGGTTATGGTAGGGGTTAGGGTTAGGGTACGCGTTAGCGTTAAGGTGGTTATTAAACCTATCCCACTCTCTAGATACCCCTGAGCACGTAAAGGAATATTATTTGGAGGTCCAGCAATGGAGAAGAGTTTAGACACTAGGATAAGATAAGGAACACACCCATTATAAAGAAATCACATTAGGATTCTCTTTTTAAGCTGTTCCTTAAAACACTAGTGCTTAGGAAATCTATTGGAGGCAGAAGCAGTCAAGGGTAGCCTAGGGTTAGGGTTAGGCTTAGGGTTAGGGTTAGGGTATGGCTTAGGGTATGGGTTCGGGGAGGGCTTCGGGTATGGCGTAGGGTATGGGTTAGGGTTAGTGTTAGGGATAGGGCTCGGTTTAGGGTACCGGTTAGGATTAGGGTACGTGTTAGGGTTAGGATAGTGGTTAGGTTTAATGTACGTGTTAGGGTTAGGGTAGTGATTAAACCTATCCCACTCTCTAGATACCCCTTAGCACGTAAAGGAATATTATTTGGGGGTCCAGCCATGGAGAAGGGTTTAGATACTAGGATAAGATAAGGAAAACACCCATTATAAAGAAATCACATTAGAATTCTCTTTTTAAGCTGTTCCTTAAAACACTAGTGCTTAGGAAACCTATTGGAGGCAGAAGCAGTCAAGGGTAGCCTAGGGTTAGGGTTAGGCTTAGGGTACGGCTTAGGGTACGGGTTCGGGGAGGGGTTCGGGTACGGCGTAGGGTATGGGTTAGGGTTAGGATTAGGGTTAGTGTAAGGGTTAGGGCTCGGTTTAGGGTATGTGTTAGGATTAGGGTACGTGTTAGTGTTAGGGTAGGGGTTAGGGTTAGAGTACGCGTTAGGTTTAGGGTAGTTATTAAACCTATCCCACTCTCTAGATACCCCTTAGCACGTAAAGGATTATTATTTGGGGGTCCAGGCATGGAGAAGAGTTTAGACACTAGGATAAGATAAGGAACACACCCATTATAAAGAAATCACATCAGGATTCTCTTTTAAAGCTGTTCCTTAAAACACTTGTTCTTAGGAAATCTATTGGAGGCAGAAGCAGTCAAGGGTAGCCTAGGGTTAGGCTGAGGCTTAGGGTTAGGGTTAGGGTACGGCTTAGGGTATGGGTTCGGGGAGGGGTTCGGGCATGGCGTAGGGTATGGGTTAGGGTTAGGGTTAGGGTTAGTGTTAGGGTTAGGGTTCGGTTTAGGGTATGGTTTAGGATTAGGGTACGTGTTAGGGTTAGGGTAGGGGTTAGGGTTAGGTTACGTGTTAGGGTTAGGGTATTTATTAAACCTATCCCACTCTCTAGATACCCTTTAGCATCTAAAGGAATATTATTTGGAGGTCCAGCCATGGAGAAGAGTTTAGACACTAGGAGAAGATAAGGAACACACCCATTATAAAGAAATCACATTAGGATTCTCTTTCTAAGCTGTTCCTTAACACACTAGTGCTTAGGAAATCTATTGGAGGCAGAAGCAGTCAAGGGTAGCCTAGGGTTAGGGTTAGGCTTAGGGTTAGGCTTAGGGTACGGCTTAGGGTATGGGTTCGGGGAATGCTTCGGGTACGATGTAGGGTATGGGTTAGGGTTAGGGTTAGGGTTAGGCTTAGTGTTAGGGCTCGGTTTAGTGTACGGGTTAGGATTAGGGTACGTGTTAGAGTTAGGGTAGGGGTTAGGGTTCGGGTACGCGTTAGGGTTAGGCTAGGGGTTAAGGTTAGGGTACGTGTTAGGGTTAGGGTAGTTATTAAACCTATCATACTCTCTAGATACACATTAGCACGTAAAGGAATATTATTTAGGGGTCAACCCATGGAGAAGAGTTTAGACACTAGGATAATATAAGGAACACACGCATTGTAAAGAAATCACATTAGGATTCTCTTTTTAAGCTTTTGCTTAAAACACTAGTGCTTAGGAAATCTCTTGGGGGCAGAAGCAGTCAAGGGTAGCCTAGGGTTAGATTTAGGCTTAGGGTTAGGCTTAGGGTACTATTTAGGGTACGGGTTCGGGGAGGGCTTCGGGTACGGCGTAGGTTATGGGTTAGGGTTAGGGTTAGGGTTAGTGTTAGGGTTAGGGCTCGGTTTAGGGTACGGTTTAGGATTAGGGTAGTGGTTAGGATTAGGGTACGTCTTAGGGTTAGGGTAGTGGTTAGGGTTTGTGTACGTGTTAGGTTTAGGGTAGTGATTAAACCTATCCCACTCTCTAGATACCCCTTAGCACGTAAAGGAATATTATTTGGGGGTCCAGCCATGGAGAAGACTTTAGACACTAGGATAAGATAAGGAACACACCCATTATAAAGAAATCACATTAGGATTCTCTTTTTAAGCTCTTCCTTAAAACACTAGTGCTTAGGAAATCTATTGGAGGCAGAAGCAGTCAAGGGTACCTTAGGGTTAGGGTTAGGCTTAGGGTTAGGCTTAGGGTAGTGCTTAGGGTACGGGTTTGGGGAGGGCTTCGGGTACGGCGTAGGGTATGGGTTAGAGTTAGGGTTAGGGTTAGTTTTAGGGTTAGGCCTCGGTTTAGTGTGTTGGTTAGGATTAGGGTACGTGTTAGGGTTAGGGTAGGGGTTAGGGTTAGGGTACGCGTTAGGGTTAGGGTAGTTATTAAACCTATCCCACTCTCTAGATACCCCGTAGCACGTAAAGGAATATTATTTGTAGGTCCAGCCATGGAGAAGAGTTTAGACACTAGGATAAGATAAGGAACACATACGTTATAAAGAAATCACATTAGGATTCTCTTTTTAAGCTGTTCCTTAAAACACTAGTGCTTAGGAAATCTATTGGAGGCAGAAGCAGTCAAGCGTAGCCTAGGGATAGGGTTAGGCTTAGGGTTAGGGTTAGGGTACGGCTTAGGGTATGGGTTCGGGGAGGTCTTCGAGTATGGCGTAGGGTATGGGTTAGGGTTAGGTTTAGGGTTAGTGTTAGGGTTAGGGTAGGGGTTAGGATTAGGGTACGCATTAGCGTTAAGGTGGTTATTAAACCTATCCCACTCTCTAGATACTCCTGAGCACGTAAAGGAATATTATTTGGAGGTCCAGCAATGGAGAAGAGTTTAGACACTAGGATAAGATAAGGAACACACCCATTATAAAGAAATCACATTAGGATTCTCTTTTTAAGCTGTTCCTTAAAACACTAGTGCTTAGGAAATCTATTGGAGGCAGAAGCAGTCAAGGGTAGCCTAGGGTTAGGGTTAGGCTTAGGGTACGGCTTAGGGTACGGGTTTGGGAAGGGGTTCGGGTACGGCGTAGGGTATGGTTTAGGGTTAGGATTAGGGTTAGTGTTAGGGTTAGGGTTCGGTTTAGGGTATGTGTTAGGATTAGGGTACGTGTTAGGGTTAGGGTAGGGGTTAGGGTTAGGGTACGCGTTAGGTTTAGGGTAGTTGTTAAACCTATCCCACACTCTAGATACCCCTTAGCACGTAAAGGAATATTATTTGGGGGTCCAGGCATGGAGAAGAGTTTAGACACTAGGATAAGATAAGGAACACACCCATTATAAAGAAATCACATTAGGATTCTCTTTTTAAGCTGTTCCTTAAAACACTTGTGCTTAGGAAATCTATTGGAGGCAGAAGCTGTCAAGGGTAGCCTAGGGTTAGGTTTAGGCTTAGGGTTAAGGTTAGGGTACGGCTTAGGGTACGGGATCGGGGAGGGCTTCGGGTACGGCGTAGGGTATGGGTTAGGGTTAGTGTTAGTGTTAGTGTTAGGGTTAGGGCTCACTTTAGGTTACGGGTTAGGATTAGGGTACATGTTAGGGTTAGGGTAGTGGTTAGGGTTAGTGTACGTCTTAGGGTTAGGTTAGAGATTAAACCTATCCCACTCTCTAGATACCCCTTAGCACGTAAAGGAATATTATTTGGGGGTCCATCCCTGGAGAAGAGTTTAGACACTAGGATAAGATAAGGAACACACCCATTATAAAGAAATCACATTAGGATTCTCTTTTTAAGCTCTTCCTTAAAACACTAGTGCTTAGGAAATCTATTGGAGGCAGAAGCAGTCAAGGGTAGCCTAGGGTTAGGTTTAGGCTTAGGGTTAGGCTTAGGGTATGGCTTAGGGTACGGGTTCGGGGAGGGCTTCGGGTACGGCGTAGGGTATGGGTTAGGGTTAGGGTTAGGGTTAGTTTTAGGGTTAGGGCTCGGTTTAGGGTATTGGTTAGGATTAGGGTACGTGTTAGGGTTAGGGTAGGGGTTAGGTTTAGGGTACGCGTTAGCGTTAGGGTAGTTATTAAACCTATCCCACACTCTAGATACCCCTTAGCACGTAAAGGAATATTATTTGGAGGTCCAGCCATGGAGAAGACTTTAGACACTAGGATAAGATAAGGAACACACCCATTATAAAGAAATCACATTAGGATTCTCTTTTTAAGCTGTTCCTTAAAACACTAGTGCTTAGGAAACCTATTGCAGGCAGAAGCAGTCAAGGGTAGCCTAGGGTTAGGGTTAGGCTTAGGGTACGGGTTCGGGGGGTTTCGGATACGGCGTAGGGTATGGGTTAGGGTTAGTGTTAGGGTTAGGGCTCGGTTTAGGGTACGGGTTAGGATTAGGGTACGTGTTAGGGTTAGGGTAGGGGTTAGGGTTAGGGTACGCGTTAGAGTTAGGGTAGTTATTATACCTATCCCACACTCTAGATACACCTTATCACGTAAAGGAATATTATTTGGGGTCCAGCCATGGAGAAGAGTTTAGACACTAGGATAAGATAAAGAACACACCCATTATAAAGAAATCACATTAGGATTCCCTTTTTAAGCTCTTCCTTAAAACACTAGTGCTTAGGAAATCTATTGGAGGCAGAAGCAGTCAAGGGTAGCCTAGAGTTGGGTTTAGGCTTAGGGTTAGGATTAGGGTACGGCTTAGGGTACGGGTTCGGGGAGGGCTTCGGGTACGGCGTAGGGTATGGGTTAGGGTTAGGGTTAGGGTTAGTGTTAGGGTTAGGGCTCGGTTTAAGGTATTGGTTAGGATTAGGGTACGTATTAGGGTTTGGGTAGGGGTTAGGGTTAGGGTACACGTTAGCGTTAGGGTAGTTATTAAACCTATCCCACTCTCTAGATACCCCTTAGCACGTAAAGGAATATTATTTGGAGGTCCAGCCATGGAGAAGAGTTGAGACACTAGGATAAGATAAGGAACACATACGTTATAAAGAAATCACATTAGGATTCTCTTTTTAAGCTGTTCCTTAAAACACTAGTGCTTAGGAAATCTATTGGAGGCAGAAGCAGTCAAGGGTAGCCTAGGGATAGGGTTAGGCTTAGGGTTAGGTTTAGGGTACGGCTTAGGGTATGGGTTCGGGGAGGTCTTCGGGTATGGCGTATGGTATGGGTTAGGGTTAGGTTTAGGGTTAGTGTTAGGGTTAGGTCTCGGTTTAGGGTACGGTTTAGGATTAGGGTACGTGTTAGGGTTAGGGTAGGGGTTAGGATTAGGGTACGCGTTAGCGTTAAGGTGGTTATTAAACCTATCCCACTCTCTAGATAGTCCTGAGCACGTAAAGGAATATTATTTGGAGGTCCAGCAATGGAGAAGAGTTTAGACACTAGGATAAGATAAGGAACACACCCATTATAAAGAAATCACATTAGGATTCTGTTTTTAAGCTGTTCCTTAAAACACTAGTGCTTAGGAAATCTATTGGAGGCAGAAGCAGTCAAGGGTAGCCTAGGGTTAGGGTTAGGCTTAGGGTACGGCTTAGGGTACGGGTTCGGGAAGGGGTTCGGGTACGGCGTAGGGTATGGTTTAGGGTTAGGATTAGGGTTAGTGTTAGGGTTAGGGTTCGGTTTAGGGTATGTGTTAGGATTAGGGTACGTGTTAGGGTTAGGGTAGGGGTTAGGGTTAGGGTACGCGTTAGGTTTAGGGTAGTTATTAAACCTATCCCACTCTCTAGATACCCCTTAGCACGTAAAGGAATATTATTTGGGGGTCCAGGCATGGAGAAGAGTTTAGACACTAGGATAAGATAAGGAACACACCCATTATAAAGAAATCACATTAGGATTCTCTTTTTAAGCTGTTCCTTAAAACATTTGTGCTTAGGAAATCTATTGGAGGCAGAAGCTGTCAAGGGTAGCCTAGGGTTAGGTTTAGGCTTAGGGTTAAGATTAGGGTACGGCTTAGGGTACGGGATCGGGGAGGGCTTCGGGTACGGTGTAGGGTATGGGTTAGGGTTAGTGTTAGTGTTAGTGTTAGGGTTAGGGCTCACTTTAGGTTACGGGTTAGGATTAGGGTACATGTTAGGGTTAGGGTAGTGGTTAGGGTTAGTGTACGTCTTAGGGTTAGGTTAGAGATTAAACCTATCCCACTCCCTAGATACCCCTTAGCACGTAAAGGAATATTATTTGGGGGTCCATCCCTGGAGAAGAGTTTAGACACTAGGATAAAATATGGAACACACCCATTATAAAGAAATCACATTAGGATTCTCTTTTTAAGCTCTTCCTTAAAACACTAGTGCTTAGGAAATCTATTGGAGGCAGAAGCAGTCAAGGGAAGCCTAGGGTTAGGTTTAGGCTTAGGGTTAGGCTTAGGGTATGGCTTAGGGTACGGGTTCGGGGAGGGCTTCGGGTACGGCGCAGGGTAGGGGTTAGGGTTAGGGTTAGGGTTAGTTTTAGGGTTAGGGCTCGGTTTAGGGTATTGGTTAGGATTAGGGTACGTGTTAGGGTTAGGGTAGGGGTTAGGTTTAGGGTACGCGTTAGCGTTAGGGTAGTTATTAAACCTATCCCACACTCTAGATACCCCTTAGCACGTAAAGGAATATTATTTGGAGGGCCAGCCATGGAGAAGACTTTAGACACTAGGATAAGATAAGGAACACACCCATTATAAAGAAATCACATTAGGATTCTCTTTTTAAGCTGTTCCTTAAAACACTAGTGCTTAGGAAACCTATTGCAGGCAGAAGCAGTCAAGGGTAGCCTAGGGTTAGGGTTAGGCTTAGGGTACGGGTTCGGGGGGTTTCGGATACGGCGTAGGGTATGGGTTAGGGTTAGTGTTAGGGTTAGGGCTCGGTTTAGGGTACGGGTTAGGATTAGGGTACATGTTAGGGTTAGGGTAGGGGTTAGGGTTAGGGTACGCGTTAGAGTTAGGGTAGTTATTATACCTATCCCACTCTCTAGATACACCTTATCACGTAAAGGAATATTATTTGGGGTCCAGCCATGGAGAAGAGTTTAGACACTAGGATAAGATAAGGAACACACCCATTATAAAGAAATCACATTAGGATTCCCTTTTTAAGCTCTTCCTTAAAACACTAGTGCTTAGGAAATCTATTGGAGGCAGAAGCAGTCAAGGGTAGCCTAGAGTTGGGTTTAGGCTTAGGGTTAGGATTAGGGTACGGCTTAGGGTACGGGTTCGGGGAGGGCTTCGGGTACGGCGTAGGGTATGGGTTAGGGTTAGGGTTAGGGTTAGAGTTAGGGTTAGGGCTCGGTTTAAGGTATTGGTTAGGATTAGGGTACGTATTAGGGTTTGGGTAGGGGTTAGGGTTAGGGTACACGTTAGCGTTAGGGTAGTTATTAAACCTATCCCACTCTCTAGATACCCCTTAGCACGTAAAGGAATATTATTTGGAGGTCCAGCCATGGAGAAGAGTTTAGACACTAGGATAAAATAAGGAACACACCCATTATAAAGAAATCACAGTAGGATTCTCTTTTTAAGCTGTTCCTTAAAACACTAGTGCTTAGGAAATCTATTGGAGGCAGAAGCTGTCAAGGGTAGCCTAGGGTTAGGGTTAGGCTTAGTGTTAGGGTTAGCGTACGGCTTAGGGTACGGGTTCGGGGAGGGCTTCGGGTACGGCGTAGGGTATGGGTTAGGGTTAGGGTTAGGGTTAGTGTTAGGGTTAGGGCTCAGTTTAGGGTACGGGTTAGGATTAGGGTACGTGTTAGGGTTAGGATAGTGGTTAGGGATAATGTACGTGTTAGGGTTACAGTAGTGATTAAACCTATCCCACTCTCTAGATACCCCTTACCACGTAAAGGAATTATTTGGGGGTCCAGCCATGGAGAAGTGTTTAGATACTAGGATAAGATAAGGAACACACCCATTATAAAGAAATCACATTAGGACTCTCTTTTTAAGCTGTTCCTTAAAACACTAGTGCTTAGGAAATCTATTGGAGGCAGAAGCAGTCAAGGGTAGCCTAGGGTTAGGTTTAGGCTTAGGGTTAGGATTAGGGTACATCTTAGGGTACGGGTTCGGGGAGGGCTTCGGGTACGGCGTAGGTATGGGTTAGGGTTAGGGTTAGGGTTAGTGTTAGGGTTAGGGCTCGGTTTAGGGTACGGGTTAGGATTAGTGTACGTGTTAGGGTTTGGGTAGGGGTTAGGGTTAGGGTACGCGTTAGTGTTAGGGTAGGGGTTAGGGTTAGGGTACGTGTTAGGGTTAGGGTAGTTATTAAACCTATCATACTCTCCAGATACACATTAGCACGTAAAGAATATTATTTGGGGGTCCAGCCATGGAGAAGAGTTTAGACACTAGGATAAGATAAGGAACACACCCATTATAAAGAAATCACATTAGGATTCTCTTTTTAAGCTGTTCCTTAAAACACTAGTGCTTAGGAAATCCATTGGAGGCAGAAGCAGTCTAGGGTAGCCTAGGGTTAGTGTTAGGTTTAGGGTTAGGCTTAGGGTACTGCTTAGGGTACGGGTTCGGGGAGGGCTTTGGGTACGGCATAGGTTATGGGTTAGTGTTAGGGTTAGGGCTCGGTTTAGGGTACGGTTTAGGATTAGGGTACGTGTTAGTGTTAGGGTAGGGGTTAGGGTTAGGGTACGTGTTAGGGTTAGGTTAGTGATTAAACCTTTCCCACTCTCTAGATACCACTTAGCACGTAAATGAATATTATTTGGGGGTCCAGTCATGGAGAAGAGTTTAGACACTAGGATAAGATAAGGAACACACCCATTATAAAGAAATCACATTAGGATTCTCCTTTTAAGCTGTTCCTTAAAACACTAGTGCTTAGGAAATCTATTGGAGGCAGAAGCAGTCAAGGGTAGCCTAGGGTTAGGTTTAGGCTTAGGGTTAGGCTTAGGGTAGGGCTTAGGGTACGGGTTCGGGGAGGGCTTCGGGTACGGCGTAGGGTATGGGTTAGGGTTAGGGTTAGGGTTAGTTTTAGGGTTAGGGCTCGGTTTAGGGTATTGGTTAGGATTAGGGTACGTGTTAGGGTTTGGGTAGGTGTTAGGGTTAGGGTACGCGTTAGCGTTAGGGTAGTTATTAAACCTATCCCACTCTCTAGATACCCCTTAGCACGTAGAGGAATATTATTTGGAGGTCCAGCCATGGAGAAGAGTTTAGACACTAGGATAAGATAAGGAACATACCCATTATAAAGAAATCACATTAGGATTCTCTTTTTAAGCTGTTCCTTAAAACACTAGTGCTTAGGAAATCTATTGGAGGCAGAAGCAGTCAAGGGTAGCCTATGGTTCGGGTTAGGCTTAGGGTTAGGGTTAGCGTACGGCTTAGGGTATGGGTTCGAGGAGGGCTTCGGGTACGGCGTAGGGTATGGGTTAGGGTTAGGGTTACGGTTAGTGTTAGGGTTAGGGCTCGGTTTAGGGTACGGGTTAGGATTAGGGTACGTGTTAGGGTTAGGATAGTGGTTAGGGATAATGTACGTGTTAGGGTTACAGTAGTGATTAAACCTATCCCACTCTCTAGATACCCCTTAGCACGTAAAGGAATATTATTTAGGGTTCCAGCCATGGAGAAGTGTTTAGATACTAGGATAAGATAAGGAACACACCCATTATAAAGAAATCACATTAGGACTCTCTTTTTAAGCTGTTCCTTAAAACACTAGTGCTTAGGAAACCTATTGGAGGCAGAAGCAGTCAAGGGTAGCCTAGGGTTAGTGTTAGGCTTAGGGTTAGGCTTAGGGTACGGCTTAGGGTACGGGTTCGGGGAGGGGTTCGGGTACGGCGTAGGGTATGGGTCAGGGTTAGGATTAGGGTTAGTGTTAGGGATAGGGCTCGGTTTAGGGTACGGGTTAGGATTAGGGTACGTGTTAGGTTTACGGTAGCAGTTAGCGTTAGGGTACGCGTTAGGGTTAGGGTAGTTATTAAACCTATCCCACTCCCTAGATACCCCTTAGCACGTAAAGGAATATTATTTGGGGGTCCAGCCATGGAGAAGAGTTTAGACACTAGGATAAGATAAGGAACACACCCATTATAAAGAAATCACATTAGGATTCTCTTTTTAAGCTGTTCCTTAAAACACAAGTGCTTAGGAAATCTATTGGAGGCAGAAGCAGTCAAGGGTAGCCTAGGGTTAGGGTTAGGCTTAGGGTTAGGCTTAGGGTACGGCTTAGGGTATGGTTTCGGGGAAGGCTTCGGGTACGGTGTAGGGTATGGGTTAGGGTTAGGGTTAGGGTTAGTGTTAGTGTTAGGGCTCGGTTTAGTGTACAGGTTAGGATTAGGGTACGTGTTAGGGTCTGCGTTTGCTCCCCCAGCCTCACCAAACCTCTCAACCCGAAGACTGTCCACCCTTATTTCTCATCCAGCTGTGTGTCTAGATATGGTCTATCCAGGTTGCATCACAGCCCCCGAACGAATTTTTTAAGAATTTCTTTCTTTCACTGTCTCTGTTTCACGGGTTTTTAAAAGTAATTTATTTTTATAATGGGGTTTAGCTGCTTTGCACGGCTGTGTTTATGCCACTTTACACCCACTTGACTCACTTCCAGAGAGATATCAATACATAGGTTTTAACATTCTTACTAGTGAGATATATTCTTGTGCAGTGAATAGGGGATGTTGAGTCCAGTTTACTGAGCAAGGACTAAGTCTTTCTGTTACTTATTGGGTTTATTGAACGGTATCTGAGCTAATTTGAAACCCTTGTTTTATGCATCACCCCACCTTACCTTTCCCGTTAAGCAACCATAGTGTGTTTTCTGCGTGTGTGACTCTGTTCTGTTTTGTAATTCAGTTCAAGTGTAGCGGTTTTTACATTCCCTCTATAAGTGATAGCTTATGATAAGTGTCCTTTTCTGTGTGACTTATTTCACTTAGAATCGTCGTACCTAAATCCACTCATCATGCTGCTACTAGCCTTATGACATTGATTTCATGGCTGAGTGATATTCCATTGTACATAAGGACCACCACTTCTTTATCCATTTTTCTCTTTCCTGGGATATTTAAGGTGTCATGAAGTGGAGGTTCTTGTCAACAGAGCAGCCCTAAACTTTGGGGTGCCTGTGTCTTGCTGATTTTTAATTTTCCCAATTTATACGCCCATGAGTGTCATTGGCCTATGCGCTCTAAGCTGTGTTTTTTCGATGTTTCAGAACACACCGTACACTTCTCCAGAGTGGCTGTTGGCAATTTACATCCCGCCCGTCAGCGTAGCAAGGCTCCCATTTCTCCATGGCCTGTCCTGCATTTCTGGTTTTGACACTTTTTTCAGCATGGCCCTTTTGACCGATGGGAAGCGAGACTTCCTTGTAGCGCTGATTTGCCTTTCCAGGTTGTTTGGTTGGCCAAAAAGGGCGTATGCGTTTTTTCCTGAATATATTCAGGAAAAAACGCATACGCCCTTTTTGGCCAAGCGCATCATTGTCAACGTTTTGCCGCTTTTAATGTGCTTTAAACGCGATTCGAATCTACCTCCTGAAATCTGTTTCCTGCAATTCTGCCTTGATTTCAAATCCTCTTAGTTGCCTTCCCTCAATATATTTGTGGACGAGAATTATCATTTATAACTCTGCAGGTTTGTGAATTGCAGTGCCCCTGAGCTCCATTTTTCAACTCGCTTTTTTGGGAGCTGACCGCAAAAGCACAGGATGGCCTCAGGCCCTATTCTGATTCCGGGCGGCAGGCCGAGCCTGTGTTTAATTCTTCTTTTTGATGGGAAAATAGAGTGACCTGTGCCTGTCCCAACACCTAGAGCTAGTGTCTTATTGGCTCCCCCTCTTCCCGTTCATCCTCAGGACAATTTGCTAGCTGTATGGAACAGGAGGGTTAAAGGTGCTGATTCTCCAAGGAGGGAGATTGCTAGTAAAGCGGCTGGAGTGGCAAACCCGAGCACAAGGAGATTAGAAATGAGGTGCGTTTTAGAAACCTTTCCCGGTCACACGGTGTACCACCTTCTGGGTTTCTCATGCATGTTTTCGATGTAGGAAGATGCCCTTGAACTTGGAGATTTGGGACCCATGGGATGGGCAACAGGCAGTGTTACTTTAAAGGGTCTGCGTTTGCTCCCCCAACCCCACCAAACCTCTCAGCCCCGAGAGTGTACACCCTTCTCTCTCATCCAGCTGTGGGTCTAGATATGGTCACTCCAGGTTGCATCACAGCCTCTGCATGAATTGTGTAAGAATTTCTCTCTTTTTCCCTGTCTTTGTTTCATGGGTTTTTAAAAGTAATTTATTTTTATAATGGGGTTTAGCTGCTTTTCACGGCTGTGTTTATGCCGCTTTACACCCACTTGACTCACTTCCATAGATATATCAATACATAGGTTTTAAGATTCTTACTAGTCAGATATATTCTTGTGCGGTGAATAGGGCGTGTTGAGTCCAGTTCTCTGAGCAAGGAGTAGGTCTTGTCTATAACATATTGGGTTTATGGAACGTTATCTGAGATAATTTGAAATCCTTGTTTTATGCATCACCCCACCTCACCTTTCCCGTTAAGCAACCATAGTGTGTTTTCTAAATGTGTGACTCTGTTCTGTTTTGTAATTCCGTTCAAGTGTAGCGCTTTTTACATTCTCTCTGTTAGTGATATCTTATGATAAGTGTCTTTTTCTTTGAGACTTATTTCACTTAGAATCATCGTACCTAAATCCACTCATCATGCTGCTACTAGCCTTATGATATTGATTTCACGCCCGAGTGATATTACATTTTACATATGGACCACAACTTCTTTATCCATTTTTATCTTTCCTGGGATGTTTATGGTGGAATTAAGTGGAGGTTCTTGTCAACAGAGCAGCCCTAAAGTTTGGGGTGCCTGTGTCTTGCTGATTTTTAATTTTCCCAATTTATACGCCCATGAGTGGATGTGCCCTTTTCTCTCTAGCTGTGTTTTTTAGATGTTTTAGGAAACACCATACCCTTCTCCAGAGTCGTCATTGGCAATTTACATCCCACCCATCAGTGTAACAAGGCTCCCTTTCCTCCCTGTCCTCTCCTGCATTTCTTGTTTTTCACTTTTTTTAGGAAGGCCATTTTGACCGAAGGGAAGTCAGACTTCTTTGTAGTGCTGAATTGCATTTCCGGCTTGCTTGGTTTGCCAAAAAGGGCCTATGGGTTTTTTCCTGAATTCATTCAGAAAAAAACGCATATGCTCTTTTTGTCCAAGTGCATCATTGTCGACGTTTTGCTGCTTTTCATGTGCTTTAGGGGCGATTCGAATCTAACTCCTGAAATCTGTTTCCTGCAATTCTGACTTGATTTCAAATTCTCTTCGTTGCCTTCCCTCAATATATTTGTGGACGAGAGTTATCATTTATAACTCTGCAAGTTTGTGAATTGCAGTGCCCCTGAGCTCCATTTTTCAACTCGCTTTTTTGGGAGCTTTCCGCAGAACCGCTGGTTTGCTTCTGGCCCTACTCTGGTTCCCGGTGGCAGGCTAAGCCTTTGCTTAATTCTTCTTCCTGACTGGAAAGTAGAGTGACATGTGCCTCTCCGAACATCTAGGGCTTGGCTCTCCTTGTTTCTCCTCCTTCCCCTTCTTCCTTTGGACAAATTCCAATTTCTGTGCAACTGGATGTTGAAGGTGCTGACATCCTCAAGTGGGGAGATTTTAAGGAAAAAGGCTGGAGGCGTGAACCCAACAAACAGGAAATTAGGAGTTTTGGTGCCTTTTCCAAAATCTTCCTGATCCAACCGTGTTCCATCTTCTGGGTGTCACAGGCATGTTTTAGCTGTAGGAAAGGTCCCGTGTATGTCAGGAGAGCACAAGGGATTTTTCCAAATCAGTGTCTTCCCGAAATCCAATCTGGGGAATTTTTAAGCTACTGGTACATGTGTGTTCATTAAGGGACTTGGGCCGTAGGCAGAGTCCAAACTTTAGATGATTGAAGTCTTCAGGTTCAGAAACGCTCACCATTGGCCTCCTTTAGTTTCCATTTTATCTGTAGTTGATAGATGATGTCGATATAGATATCTTTTGTTTATCAGATTATTTCCCCTTAGGGGTCATTACAAAATATTGAATATAGTTCCCTGTGCTATACAGTAGTTCCTTGTTGATGATATATTTTATACATAGCAGTGTGTATATGTTAATCTGAAACTGTTAATTTATCCCTCCTCCCACCTTTCCCCTTTGGTAATAAAAAATATAAGATTTTATACTTCTCAGAAATCTAGGAGCTGAAAGAGAGGTATCATTTTCAATGGAAAATCATTCAAAACAAGGTTGAAACTTCAACCAAGATTATTAGATGTACATCCTTGGAAAGAAATCACTGCATTTCTCTACTGTTGACCTGACAAATAAGACAAACCCCTCCACTGAACTTGCTTATAATAAAGTGATGGAAATATCAAATGGAAGTGTTAGAAACATCTTATTTTACACGAGCATTATACACTGCTCTATGTTAATTACAGTTTGGCTCACACATCTGTTCATTGAAGTTACAATGTTCTCAAATTCTGTTACTGATCCTGCAGAGTGGGCCCCAACAAGGGTCTCCCTGCCCAGTGTCATTGGAGCCAACAGATCGAGACTGACTTTGGTTCAGAAGCAAAGGAAAACTTTATATTTTGATCAGAGAATGGAGAGGTGAGAGTGTGTGCTCCCCTGCGGGTTGTGGGCCGGGCTGCTGTGTAGGGATCCTGTCAGCATCAGCGGGAGGGAGGGGGCGGAGCTCTCGAGGGCCGGGTTGGCTGGAACTCAGGCTCTATGTCGCAGAGTCTGCACAGGGCCCCACGAGCTGAGGTGTCGGCCCAGCCATTTTGCACTAGGAAATCGGGTCTGAAGTGTCGGGTGTGGGACCTCTGCCTGTGGAAACCTAGGAGCAAGTGAAATTAGACAAAGCACAAAGGAAAAAATGGTTAGACTTTATTTTATTGCCCAGATTCTATTTTTATCTCCCAGGAATTTTTAATGGGCTTTGCCAGTGACAAAGCCCTCCTCTGCCTTTTGTCCCATTCCTCATTCTTGGGGCGCTGAGGGTGCAGACACGTCTTCTGTAAATGCTTCATGCTGAGTTGGGTGTCCTCATACCCGGGGGGAGGGGCAGGACTTCTCCCCAGCAGCCTCCAGGTGAGGTTGATTGTCCGCAGGCCTCCTCCCTCACTGCTCATCTGCCTGAGCACCAGCATTGGAAGTTTTACAGATTCTAATGACCTTTAAGGGTCCAGGAAAGAGATGTGCAGAGACGCTGGGGGGGTGGGTGGTTTTACCCTGCTCCACATTGGTTCGGCCCCCTTAGGCTGACGGTTTCTGCCAGCCTAGATGCTCTGACCAGTAGTCTGCACTTTCTTCAGTTAGGCCACTGAATTAACGTACAAACAGCACCAGGTGTCAGAGCCCTGCTTGCTCAACTCCCAGACAGTCCAGGGCCGGTGGTGATCCAGGACCATGACGGCCACTCAGTCAACGGCCTTTTGAAGTAGCCAGGAGTACAGCCGGTCTCACTGGCGGCCGTCACCACAGTGTCTGTAGGCTTTTCTATGGTAGCAGCGTTATTTATGGTTCCCCTGGCAAGTTTATTAGCTCCGCTCTGGGTGCAGTAAGTCCTGTAAGCAATAGTCTGCTCTTTTGGGGCACACTCTTGTTGTTTTCTGAGAGAAGCTCCAGGTCAAGTGATGGTCACACGAGTCGTCATGGGGGCCCATTGCCTCAGGTTGTCTCTCTGGAGGTTGGTGTTGGAGGGCCTCCTCACTCGAGGTCATTGTGCCCACGGAGCAATCCCTGCAACTTCAGGGCATGGTGGGTGGTTAGGATCACCAAGTGGCGTCCTTTTCCCTTAGGAGGGAGCTGGCCTTGCGGGCTGCTGATTTCCAGGTTTTTAGATACCCCCAGTATCCTGGTCGGATGGGGTGGCTGGCCAATGCCTGGAGGGCATTCTTGCATTGTTCCATTTCAAGTGGTCCCAGTTTTTGCACTAATACTCCAAGGGCGATTCGCCTTGGACCAGGAATGTAAAGGTCAAAGGGTTTAGCTAACTTAGGGAGGTCCAGGGCCAGCGTCTGAATTGACTGCTCTTTCCAATCTTGAAAGGCCGCTTCTGGATTCTATTCAAAAGGATCATCATCTTTTCCTTTCAGTGTTTCATATAGAGGCCCAGCTATTAGACTGTAGTTAGGGACCCAGATGCAGCAAACCCCGGTCTCCCCAGGAACCCCTAAGCTGTCTTCTAGTTTCAGGAAGGCTGAGGCTGCAAATGGCTTCTTCCCTTTCCTGGGGTGGGCTTCTCCGACCTTCTGTGCGAATGAAGCCCAGGAAGGCCACCTTAGTTTGTGATATTTGAGCCTTTTCCTTGGACACCTTCTATCTTTTATTGGCTAGGTAGTTCAGAGGCCTCCTTAGTCGGGCTGGTGATCAGAATGTCATCTGCATATTGAAGGAGGGTTCCCTTCTCCAGAGGTAGATCTTTTAGGTCTTTAGCTAACGTTTCCCCAAAGATGGTGTGGGAATTTTTGAACCCCTGGGGCAGGACGGCACAGCAGTATTGTTTTTGTTGTATGTTGAGTCCTGCCACTCACAGCCAAAATTTCTTGTGACTCTGGGACTAATGGAATACAGAAGAAGGCATCATTAAAGTCTAATACAGAATGCCATGTCCTGGTGGATGGTAGAATGACCAGCAGGGTGTAGGAATTAGGAACTACTAGATGTATATCCTCTGTGGCTTCACTGACTGTCCTGGCGTCCTCTACCAGGTCCCCAGCAGCTCACGGGGCTCTTGTGGTCAGGCCCCTCCCAGGATATGGAGCTCACCTGGGCAGGTACCCAGCAGCCCACGGGGCTCTGGTGGTTAGGCCGCTCCCAGGATATGGAGCTCACCTGGGCAGGTACGCAGCAGCCCACGGGGCTCTCGTGGGCAGGCCCCTCCCTGGATATGGAGCTCCCGTGGATAGGTACACCGGCAGGGCTGGGCACACAGGAACCGTGCACATAGCCCTCATTGCAGAGCACCCCCAGCATACCTGTCACTCAGAGCTGACACAGAGCACCTCAGAGCAGAGCTTGAACTAACAAACAGCAGCTCCAACAGGTCTGTGACCCTAAGCTTCACTCTGTGCGGCCTCCCTCTGCCTGGTCTTCCAGGGGCTTCCACTGCAGCCAGGGCACCAGGCCTCTGTCTCCACCCACCACCCCTCCTCTCCCTGACTCCTGGGTTCCTCTCATTAGCAGAGGGTCTTCTTGAAGTTGTCTCCCACTCATGGACCAGATAAAATGATTAGAAAACAAGCCAGGGCTGCCGCCCCTTATCTATCCTGACTCTGGGGACCCTACACCTGTTCCTTGGATCTGGCCGGTGCAGCAAGGCCCATTTTCTGCAACTCTGAGCCCCTGAGGGGCGAGGATTGGCTGACTTGGGCAGCCTGACCCGGCCGGCCAGCCCTTCCCAGGTGTGCCTAGGTTGAGGTCAATATAAACACCCCTCCAGGCAGCAAAAGCCTCTGCAGCTGTGCCTGACGCCATATTCTCTGCCCCATCAGCAGTCTCGGGGTTGGGCTGGTAGGAAGGAGTAGGGCCCACGGCTCTATGAGTGGCCCGGTGTGACTGGGGCTCTGCTGGACTTTCTGCAGGAGTTGCCGGGCTGCCACCTGCTAAAGAAGAGGATGTGTCACCCATACTTGCTGCTGGAATTTCTCCCCGGGCAGAGATGAGGAAGGAAAAAAGCAGTGGGGGCCGGGACAGGAGGGGTACCTCAGGCAGGGAAATGGAAAGCTTCCAGACGAGTGCCCGGGGCCAGGACCATCCTGGCTGGTCTGCAGGCACCAAGTCGGCCTGCGTGCTGTCGCTGGTGTGACTCCAAGCCCCTTCCTCTAGTTTTTAAAGTCTTTGCACACATTCAGGTGTTTTACCTGGGAAGGGTGGGAAAAGTTCAGCAGCAGCTGGCCTGGGGCTCAGCTCACGTTTACTCAGAGACGCCTCCTCACGGTCCCCCAGCTTTGCAATGAGGACGCTCCTCGTGTGGGGGCTGCTGGCTGCATGGGAGATGATTCCCCACCTGTGACCAACTTCAGAATTGTTTACCACTGGAGCAAGTGCCCTGATAGGGTTTTCCTCTGTATGACCAGTGGGTTCTGTTTTTTTTTTTTTTTCTTTTTTGGTTCAAGGTAAGTTTTATTCCTCTTTTTGTATTTATGCATATAAGCATGGAAATAATTCATTCATATAAATACGTCTATGGGAAGGACAGAACTTTTTTTTCTGTTTTATTTTTTTAAGTATTATTTATTTTTTAATTTTTGAATTTATTTTATTCATTTTTTTATACAGCAGGCTCTTATTGGTTACCTATTTTATACATATAAGTGTATATATGTCAATCCCAGGCTCGCAATTCATCCCACCACCACCACCCTGCCACTTTCCCCCCTTGGTGTCCATACATTTGTTCTCTACATCTGTGTCTCTATTTCTGCCTTGCAAACCGGTTCATCTTTACCATTTTTCTAGGTTCCACATGTATGCGTTAATATACGATATTTGTTTTTCTCTTTCTGACTTACTTCACTCTGTATGACAGTCTCTAGATCTATCCACGTCTCTACAAATGACCCAATTTCATTCCTTTTTATGGCTGAGTAATATTCCATTTTATATATGTAGCACATCTTTTCTGTTCGTCTGTCTATGGGCATTTAGGTTGCTTCCATGACCTGGCTATTGTAAATAGTGCTGCAATGAATATTGTGGTGAATATGTCTTTTTGAATTATGGTTTTCTCTGGGTATATGGCCAGTAGTGGGATTGCTGGGTCATATGGTAATTCTATTTTTAGTATTTTAAGGAACCTCCATGCTGTTCTCCATAGTGACTGTATCAATTTACATTCCCACAAATAGTGTAAGAGGGTTCCCTTTTCTCCACACCCTCTCCAGCATTTGTTGCTTGTAGATTTTCTGATGATGCCCATTCTAACTCATGTGAGGTGATACCTCATTGTAGTTTTGGTTTATATTTCTCTAATAATTAGTGATGTTGAGCAGCTTTTCATGTGCTTCTTGGTCATCTGTATGTCTTCTTGGGATAAATGTCTATTTACGTCATCTGCCCCTTTTTGGATTGGGTTGTTTGTTTTTTTACTGTTGAGCTGCATGAGCTGTTTATATACATTGGAGATTACTCCTTTGTCCATTGATTCGTTTGCAAATATTTTCTCCCATTGTGAGGGTTGTCTTTTCGTCTTATTTGTAGTTTCCTTTGCTTTGCAAAAGCTTTTAGGTTTCATTTGCTCCCATATGTTTATTTTTTTTTATTCCATTACTCTAGGAGGTGGATCAAAAAAGATCTTGCTGTGATTTATGTCAAAGAGTATTCTTCCTATGTTTTCCTCTAAGAGTTTTATAGTGTCCGGTCTTACATTTCGGTCTCTAATCCATTTTGAGTTTATTTTTTGTGTATGGTGTTTGGGAGTGTTCTAATTTCATTCTTTTACATGTAACTGTCCATTTTCCCCAGCACCACTTATTGAAGAGACTTTCTTTTCTCCTTTGTATACCCTTGCCTCCTTTGTCATAGATTAGTGGGCCATAGGTGTGTAGGTTTATCTCTGGGCTTTTTTTTTCTTTTACATCTTTATTGGAGTATAATTGCTTTACAATTGTGTGTTAGTTTCTGCTGTATAAAAAAGTGAATCGGCTGTGCGTATACATATAACACCATATCCCCTCCCTCTTGCACCTCCCTCTCACTCCCTTATCCCACCCTTTTAGGTGGTCACAAAGCACAGAGCTGATCTCCCTGTGCTATGTGGTTGCTTCCCAGTAGCTATCAATTTTACATTTGGTAGTGTATATATGTCCATACCACTCTCTCACTTTGTCCCAGCTTACCCTTCCCTCTCCCCATGTCCTCAAGTCCTTTCTCTACGTCTGTGTCCTTAATCCTTTCCTGCCCCTAGGTTCTTCATAAAGTTTTTTTTAAGATTCCATATATATGTGTTAGCATACGGTATTTGTTTTTCTCTTTCTGACTTACTTCACTCTGTAGGACAGACTCTAGATCCATCCACCTCACTAAAAATAACTCAATTTCATTTCTTTTTATGGCTGAATAATGTTCCATTGTATATATATGTGCCACATCTTCTTTATCCATTTATCTGTTGATGGACGCTTAGGTTGCTTCCATGTCCTGGCTATTGTAAATAGAGCTACAGTGAACATTGTGGTACATGACTCTTTTTGAATTATGGTTTTCTCAGGGTAAATGTCCAGGAGTGGGTTTGCTGGGTTGTATGGTAGTTCTATTTTTAGTTTTTAAGGAACCCCCATACCGTTCTCCCTAGTGGCTATATCAATTTACATTCCCACCAACAGTGCAAGAGGGTTCCCTTTTCTCCAATAAATGCCTCTCCAGCATTTATTGTTGGTAGATTTTTTGATGATGGCCATTCTGACTGGTGTGAGGTGATACCTCACTGTAGTTTTGATTTGCATTTCTCTAATGATTAGTGATGTTCAGCATCCTTTCATGTGTTTGTTGGCAACCTGTATATCTTCTTTGGAGAAATGTCTATTTAGGTCTTCTGCCCATTTTTGGATTGGGTTGTTCGGTTTTGTGATATTGAGCTACATGAGCTGCGTTTTGGAGATTAATCCTTTGCCATTTGCTTCATTTGAAAATATTTTCTCCCATTCTGATGGTTGTCTTTTCATCTTGCTTATGTTTTCCTTTGCTGTGCAAAAGAATTTATGTTTCATTCGGTCCCATTTTTTAATTTTTGTTTTTATTTCCATTTCTCTAGGAGGTGGGTCAAAAAGGATCTTGCTGTGATTTATGTCATAGACTGTTCTGCTTATGTTTTCCTCTAAGCGTTTTATAGTGGCTGGTCTTATATTTAGGTCTCTAATCCATTTTGAGTTTATTTTTGTGTATGGTGTTAGGGAGTGTACTAATTTCATTCTTTTACATGTAACTGTCCAGTTTTCTCAGCACCACTTGCTGAAGACACTGTCTTTTCTCCATTGTATACCCTTGCCTCCTTTGTCATAGATTAGTTAACCATAGGTACGTGGGTTTATCTCTGTGCTTTCTATCCTGTTCTATTGACCTATATTTCTGTTTTTGTGTCAGTACCATATTATCTTGATTACTCTAGCTTTGTAATATAGTCTGAAGTCTGGAAGTCTGATTCCTCCAGCTCTTTTTTTTCCCCCTCAAGACTGCTTTGGCTATCCAGGGTCTTTTGTGTCTCCCTACAAATTTTAAGATTTTTTTTCTTGTTCTGTAGAAAATGCCAAAGGTATTTTGATCGGGATTGCATTGAATATGTAGATTGCTTTGGGTAGTATAGTCATTTTCACAATATTGATTCTTCTAATCCGAGAACATGGTATATGTCTCCATCTGTTTATATCATCTTTGATTTCTTTCATCAGTGTCTTTTAGTTTTCTGAGTACAGGTCTTTTACTTCCTTAGATAGGTTTATTCCTAGGTATTTTATTCTTATTGTTGCAGTGGTAATGGGATTGTTTCCTTAATTTCTCTTTCTGATCTTTCATTGTTAGTGTAGAGGAATGCAAGCAATTTCTGTGCATTAATTTTGTATCCTGCAACTTTACCAAATTCATTGATTAGCTCCAGTGGTTTTCTGGTGGCATCTTTAGGATTCTCTATCTATGATATCATGTCATCTGCAAACAGTGACAATTTTACTTCTTCTTTTCCTTTTTGTATTCCTTTTATTTCTTTTTCTTCTCTGATTGCCATGGCTAGGACTTCCAAAACTATGTTGAATAGCAGTGGTGAGAGTGGACATCCTCGTCTTGTTCCTGATCTTAGAGGAAACGCTTTCAGTTTTTCACCATTGAGAATGCTGTTTGCTGTGGGTTTGTCATATATGGCCTTTATTATGTTGAGGTAGTTTCCCTCTATGCCCACACTCTGCAGAGTTTTTATCGTAAATGAGTGTTGAATTTTCTCAAAATCTTTTCCTTCATCTATTGAGATGATCATATGGTTTTATTCTACAATTTGTTAATATGGTGTATCACATTGATTTGTGTATATTGAAGAATCCTTGCATCCCTGGGATAAACCCCACTTGATCATGGTGTATGATCCTTTTAATGTGTTGTTCGATTCTGTTTGCTAGTATTTTGTTGAGGATTTTTACATCTATATTCATCAGTGATATTGGTCTATAATTTTCTTTCCTTGTAGTATCTCTGTCTGATTTTGGTATCAGGGTGATGGTGGTCTCATAGAATGAGTTTGGGAGTGTTCCTTCCCCTGCAATTGTTTTGAAGAATTTGAGAAGGTTGGGTGTTAGCTCTTCTCTAAATGTTTGATAGAATTCACCTGTGATACCATCTGGTTCTGGACTTTGGTTTATTGGAAGATTTTTAATCACAGTTTCAATTTCATTGCTTGTGATAGGTTTGTTCATATTTTCTATTTCTTCCTGGTTCAGTCTTAGAAGGTTATCCCTTTCTAAGAATTTGTCCATTTCTTCCAGATTGTCCATTTTATTGGCCTAGAGTTGCTTGTAGTAGTCTCTTAGGATGCTTTGTATTCCTGTGGTGTCTGTTGTAACTTCTGCTTTTTCACTTCTAATTTTGTTGATTTGCGTCCTCTCCCTCTTTTTCTGGAGTCTGGCTAAAGGTTGATCATTTTTGCTTATCTTCTCAAAGAACCAGCTTTTAGTTTTATTGATCTTTGCTTTCGTTTTCTTTGTTTCTATTTCATTTATTTCCGCTCTGATCTTTATGATTTCTTTCCTTCTACTAACTTTGGGTTTTGTTCTTCTTTCTCTAGTTCCTCTAGGTGTAAGGTTCGATTGTTTATTTGAGATTTTTCTTGTTTCTTGAGGTAGGCTTGTATTGCTATAAACTTCCCTCTTAGAACTCCTTTTGCTGCATCCCATAGGTTTTGGATCATCGTATTTTTGTTGTCGTTTGTCTCTAGGTAGTTTTTGATTTCCTCTTTGATTTCTTCAGTGATCTCTTGGTTATTTAGTAACGTATTGTTTAGCCTCCATGTGTTTGTGTTTTTTACGTTTTTTTCCATGTAATTGATTTCTAATCTCATAGCATTGTGGTCGGAACAGCTGCTTGATATGATTTCAGTTTTCTTAAATTTACTGAGGCTTTATCTGTGACCCAAGATGTGATCTATCCTGGAGAATGTTCCGTGTGCAGTTGAGAAGAACGTGTAATCTGCTGTTTTTGGATGGAATGTCCTATAAATATTAATTAACTCTATCTGGTCTATTGTGTCATTTAAAGCTTGTGTTTCCTTATTAATTTTCTGTCTGGCTGATCTCCACTGGTGTAAGTGAGCTGTTAAAGTCCCCCGCTATTATTGTGTTACTGTCGATTTCCTCTTTTATAGCTGTTAGCAGTTGCCTTATACATTGAGGTGCTCCTATTTTGGGTACATATATATTTATAATTGTTATATCTTCTTCTTGGATTGATCCCCTGACCATTATGTAGTGTCTTTCCTTGTCTCTTGTAACATTCTTTATTTTAAAGTCTATTTTATCTGATATGAGTATTGCTACTCCAGCTTTCTTTTGATTTTCATTTGCATAGAGTATATTTTTCCATCACCTCACTTTGAGTCTGTATGTGTCCCTAGGTCTGAAATGGATCTCTTGTAGACAGCATATATATGGGTCTTGTTTTTGTATCCATTCAGCGAGCCTGTGTCTTTTGGTTGGAACATTTAGTGCATTCACGTTTAAGGTAATTATCGATATGTATGTTCCTACTACTATTTTCTTAATTGTTATGGGTTTGTCTTGGTGGGTCCTTTTCTTCTCTTGTGTTTCCCACTTAGAGAAGTTCCTTTAGCATTTGGTGTAGAGCTGGTTTCATGGTGCTGAATTCTCTTAGCTTTTGCTTGTCTGTAAGGCTTTTGATTTCTCCATCAAATCTGAATGAGCTCTTTGCAGGGTGGAGTACTCTTGGTTGTAGGTTCTTCCCTTTCATCACTTTAAATTTATCATGCCACTTCCTTCTGGCTTGTAGATTTTCTGCTGAGAAATCAGTTGTTATCCTTATGGGAGTTCCCTTGTATGTTATTGGTCATTTTTCCCTTGCTGCTTTCAATCATTTTTCTTTGTCGTTAATTTTTGTCAATTTGATTACTATGTGTCTTGTCATTTTTCTCCTTTGGTTTATCCTGCCTCGGACACTCTGTGCTTCTGGACTTGGGTGGCTATTTCTTTTCCCATGCTAGTGAAGTTTTTGACCATAATCTCTTCAAATATATTCTCGGGTCCTTTCTCTCTCTCTTCTCCTTCTGGGACCCCTATAATGCGAATGTTGTTGTGTTTAATGTTGTCCCAGAGGACTCTTGGGGTGTCTTCGTTTATTTTCATTCTTTTTCTTTATTCTGTTCCATGGCAGTGATTTCCACCTCTCTGTCTTCCAGGTCACTTATCCGTTCTTCTGCCACAGTTATTCTGCTACTGATTCCTTCTAGTGTATTTTTCATTTCAGTTATTACATTGTTCACCTCTGTTTGTTTGTTCTTTAATTCTTCTAGGTCCTTGTTAAACATTTCTTGCATCTTCTCGATCTTTGCCTCCTTTTTTTTTCCAAGGTCTTGGCTCAACTTCACTATCATTATTCTGAATTCTTTTTCTGGAAGGTTCCCTATCTCCACCTCATTTAGTTTTTTTTCTGGGGTTTTATCTTGTTCCTTGATCTGGTATAAAGTCCTCTGCCTTTTCATTTTGTCTATCTTTCTGTGAATGTGGTTTTCCTTCCACAGGCTGCAGAATTGTAGTTCTTCTTGCTTCTGCTGTCTGCTCTCCGGTGGATGAGTCTATCTTAGAGGCTAGTGCAAGCTTCCTGATGGGAGGGACTGGTGGTGGGTAGAGCTGGGTGTTGCTTTGGTGGGCAGAGCTTTAATCCGCTTGTCTACGGATTAAATAAAATTTTAATAAAAAGTTTAATCCGCTTGTCTGCTGATGCATGGGGCTGGGTTCCCTCCCTGTTGGTTGTTTGGCCTGAGGCGACCCAGCCCTGGAGCCTACCTTGCTCTTGGTGGGGCTAATGGCGGACTCTGGGAGGGCACACACCAAGGAGTATTTCCCAGAACTTCTGCTGCCAGTGTCGTTGTCCTCACGGTGAGCCACAGCCACAGCCACCACCTGCCTCTGCAGGAGACCCTCTAAAAGTAGCAGGTAGTTCTGGTCATTCTCCTACAGGGTCACTGCTCCTTCCCCTGGGTCCTGATGTGCACACTACTTTGTGTGTGCCCTCCAAGAGTGGAGTATCTGAGTGGAGTTGAGACTCTGAGACTCTGTGTGGACTCGCACAGACTCTGGGTCCTGTGAAGCTTCGATGTTTTCTGATTCTAGAAATCCTATAGGAGACGGTCCACAGCAGGTGACGCTAATGTTGTCAGTAGAGGTGTTGAAGCCAAAGATCTGCAGTTCCAACTAGAGGTGCCGATGTACATACAGGACAAAATCATCTCGTGTGAATGTAGTTCAGGCATGTTTAAGATGAATGCAGTCATGTTAATGCCTACCATATTCTATCTTGAGCCTCTCTTCAGGGACCCCCTCCTCAGTTCCTGAGGCTCCTGTAAGTCATGTACAGGGGACTGGAGAGTGGGCTCTGTCCAGTCTGAGCCCTGAGTTACCCTGTGTGTATCTTAGGATACTTTGTATTTCTGTGGTGTCTGTTGTAACATCATCTCTTTCATTTCAGATTTATTTGGGCCCTCTCTTTTTAAAAAAACATATGACTGTTTTCTTTTATTCTTTACAGAAGTTTAATAAGTGTTTGATCTACTATCCTTACCCTATGTATACTTTTTGCAGTGAGATTTTTACTTTTCTTTGTTTCCTTGTTACTATCAATAATTAGTGAGACTTCTTTTAAGCTACCTTCAACATTGCTTATAAAGCTGCTTTATTAGTGATGACAGAGCCTTAATGGAAGTCATGTTCTGGTTGTAAATTAGAATGCAATGTGCCAGCAAATAGCCCCTTAAGTTTATGTCTCATTACTTCTTGTTCTTTTTTTAATTTAATTTTTATTTTTTGTCAGAGCAAATTTAATTAAAATGTTTTGTTTCTTCTAGGTGTGCAAGATGTGGTTCTTTTAAACATATACATATATCTATTTTTCTTTGGATCATTTTCCCATGTAGGTTATGACACGATGTTGAGTAGTCTTGTCTTGGTATTACGTAGGTCTTTGGTGATTACATATTTCACATGTGTTTCTATATCTATCTTAACCCCAATATCCTAATGTATCCAATCCTCACACCTTTCCATTTGGTGAACCATAAGTTTGTTTAATGAATCTGTGATTGCATTTCTCTGTGGAAATAACTTCATTGGTATCAATTTTTAGCTAAGACCTATAAGTGATATTATAGGATATGTGTCTTTTGCTTTCTGACTTAGTACAATTTGCCTGATTACCTCAAGAATCATACATGATGCTGCAAATGGCATTGTTTCATTTTTTTCCCTGGCTAATATTCCATCTGTACGTGTACCAGTTCTTCTTTGGCCACGCACCTCTTGATGGACTTTCTGGTTGCCTCCATGTCTTGGCTATTGCAATACTGCTGCAATGCACATTTGCTTGCCTGTGTCTTTCCAGTTATATCTTCTTATTTTATAGGCCAAGGAGTGGGCTTGCTGTATCATATGGTAGCTCAGTGTGTATGTTTTAAAGGCACCCCCATTCAGTTCTCATTAGTGGCTCTTTCCAGGATACGTCCCACTTAAAATTGAGGGTATGCATTTCTCCAAAACACCTTCAATATTTATTATTTGTAGTTTTCTTGCTGATGGTTATTCTAACAGGTGTGAGCTGATACCTATCTGTGGTTGAATTTGCATGTGTCCCATAATCTGTTGAAATTGAGCTTTAAAGCATGCCCTTTTTATTTATCACACTGTGATTACAGCTTAGTTCTTCAAAGTGTTTTCTTAAAGTAAGTGTCACATTTTGAAAATTTTTGGCCATTAAATCACTCAAGACATTTTGAGGGCACGTTTCATTTACAGCCCTGAAGTACTTGTTCATATGAAGTGACCATTAGCACAGGTTTTAAAGCTGCTTGTGCAGGTAACGGCCAGAGGGTGTCAGCCTTTCTATGTTCCCAATCTGGTAAATACGGAAAGAGACCTTCAGCCCCAAGAGTGTCCAACTTTATTTCTCATCCAGCTGTGGGTCTAGATATGGTCACACCAGGTTGCATCAAAGCCCCGGAAAGAATTATGTAAAAATTTCTCCCTATATCACTATCTCTGTTTTTTTGGGATTTTAAAGTAATTTATTTTTATAATGGGGTTTACCTGATTTTCACTGCTGTGTTTATGCCCCTTTACACCCATTGATTAACTTACAGAGAGAAATCAATACATAGGTTTTAAGATTTTTAGTAGTCAGATATACACTTGTTCATTGAATAGGGGGTGTTGCGTCCACTTCACGGAGATAGGAGTAGGTCTTGTCTATTACATATTGGGTTTATGGATCGGTATCTGAGCTAATATGAAACCCTTGTTTTATGCATCACCCCACCTCACCTTTCCCGTTAAGCAGCCATAGTGTGTTTTCTAAATGTGTGACTCTATTCTGTTTTGTAATTCAGTTCAATTGTAGCGGTTTTTACATTCCCTCTATAAGTGATATCTTATGATAAGTGTCTTTTTCTGTGTGACTTATTTCACTTAGAATTGTCGAACCAAAATCCACTCATCATGCTTCTAATAGCCTTATGACATTGATTTCATGGCTGAGTGATATTCCATTGTACATAAGGTCCACAACATCGTTATCCATTTTCCTATTTCCTGGGATATTTAAGGTGTAATGAAGAGGAGGTTCTTGTCAAAAGAGCAGCCCTAAACTTTGGTGTGCCTGTGTCTTGCTGATTTTTAGTTTTCCCAATTTATACGCCCATGAGTGGAAGTGCCCTATGCTCTCTAAGCTTTGTTTTTTAGATGTTTCAGGACACACCGTACACTTCTCCAGAGTGGCTGTTGGCAATTTACATCCCGCCATCAGCGTAGCAAGGCTCCCATTTCTCCATGGCCTGTCCTGCATTTCTGGTTTTGACACTTTTCTCAGCATGGCCCTTTTGACCGATGGGAAGCGAGACTTCTTTGTAGCGCTGATTTGCCTTTCCAGGTTGCTTGGTTGGCCAAAAAGGGCGTATGCGTTTTTTCCTGAATATATTCAGGAAAAAACGCATACGCCCTTTTTGGCCAAGGGCATCATTGTCAACGTTTTGCCGCTTTTCATGTGCTTTAAAGGCGTTTTGGATCTACCTCATGAAATCTGTTTCCTGCAATTCTGCCTTGATTTCAAATCCTCTTCTTTGCCTTCCCTCAATATATTTGTGGACGAGAGTTATCATTTATAACTCTGCAGGTTTGTGAATTGCTGTGCCCTGAAACTCCATTATACAACTCGCTTTTTTGGCAGCTGGCCGCAAAGGCGCAGGATGGCTTCAGGCCCTCTTCTGGTTCCGGGGGGCAGGCTGAGCCTTTGGTTAATTCTTCTTCCTGATGGGAAAATAGAGTGACCTGTGCCTGTCCCAACACCAAGAGCTAGTCTCTCATTGGTTCCCCGTCTTCCCGTTCATCCTCAGGACAAATTGCAACCTGTTCGGAACAGGAGGTTAAAGGTGCTGATGCTCCAAGTAGGGAGATTGCTAGTAAAGTGGCTGGAATGGCGAACCCGAGAACAAGGAGATGAGAAATGAGGTGCGTTTTAGAAACCTTTCCCCATCACACGGTGTACCATCTTCTGGGTTTCTCATGCATGTTTTCAATGTAAGAAGATGCCCTTGAACCTGGAGATTTGGGACCCATGCGATGGGTAGCATGCAGTATTACTTTAAAGGGTCTGCGTTTGCTCACCCAACCTCACCAAACCTCTCAGCCCCAAGAGTGTCCACCCTTATGTCTCATCCAGCTGTGGGTCTAGATATGGTCAATCCAGGTTGCATCACAGCCCCTGAACGAATTGTGTAAGAATTTCTCTCTCTTTCCCTGTCTTTGTTTCATGGGTTTTTAAAAGTAATTTATTTTTATAAAGGGGTTTAGCTGCTTTTCACGGCTGTGTTTATGCCGCTTTACACCCACTTGACACACTAACAGAGAGATATCAATACATAGGTTTTAAGATTATTACTAGTCAGATATATTCTTGTGCTTTGAATCGGGCGTGTTGAGTCCAGTTCTCTGAGCAAGGAGTAGGTCTTGTCTATTACATATTGGGTTTATGGAACGGTATCTGAGCTAATTTGAAACTCTTGTTTTATGTATCACCCCTCCTCACCTTTCCCGTTAAGCAGCCATAGTGTGTTTTCTGCATGTGTGACTCTGTTCTGTTTTGTAATTCAGTTCAAGTGTAACGGTTTTTACATGCCCTGTATAAGTGACACCTTATGAGAAGTGTCCTTTTCTGGGTGACTTATTTCACTTAGAATCGTCGTACCTAAATCCACTCATCATGCTGCTACTAGGCTTATGACATTGATTTCATGGCTGAGTGATATTCCATTGTACATAAGGACCACAACTTTTTTATCCATTTTTCGCTTTCCTGGGATATTTAAGGTGGAATGAAGTGGAGGTGCTTGTCAACAGGGCAGCCCTAAACTTTGGGGTGCTTGTGTCTTGCTGATTTTAATTTTCCCACTTTATACCCCCATGCGTGGAAGTGCCCTATGCTCTCTAAGCTGTGTTTTTTAGATGTTTCAGGACACACCGTACCCTTCTCCAGAGTGGCTGTTGGCAATTTACATCCCGCCCATCAGTGTAGCAAGGCTCCCATTTCTCCATGGCCTGTCCTGCATTTCTGGTTTTGACACTTTTTTCAGCATGGCCCTTTTGACCAATGGGAAGCGAGACTTCTTTGTAGCGCTGATTTGCCTTTCCAGGTTGCTTGGTTGGCCAAAAAGGGCGTATGCGTTTTTTCCTGAATATATTCAGGAAAAAACGCATACGCCCTTTTTGGCCAAGGGCATCATTGTCAACGTTTTGCCACTTTTTATGTGCTTTAAAGGCGATTCGTATCTACCTCGTGAAATCTCTTTCCTGCAATTCTGCCTTGCTTTCAAATCCTCTTCTTTGCCTTCCCTCAATATATTTGCGGACGAGAGTTGTCATTTATAACTCTGCAGGTTTCTGAATTGCAGTGCCCTGAAGCTCCATTTTACAACTCGCTTTTTTGGGAGCTGGCCGCAAAAGCGCAGGATGGCTTCAGGCCCTTTTCTGGTTCCGGGGGGCAGGCTGAGCCTGTGGTTAATTCTTCTTCCTGATGGGAAAATAGAGTGACCTGTGCCTGTCCCAACACCAAGAGCTAGTCTCTCATGGGTTCCCCGTCTTCCCGTTCATCCTCAGGACAAATTGCAACCTGTACGGAACAGGAGGTTAAAGGTGCTGATGCTCCAAGTAGGGAGATTGCTAGTAAAGTGGCTGGAATGGCGAACCCGAGCACAAGGAGATGAGAAATGAGGTGTGTTTTAGAAACCTTTCCCCATCACTCGGTGTACCATCTTCTGGGTTTCTCATGCATGTTTTCGATGTAGGAAGATGCCCTTGAACCTGGAGATTTGGGACCCATGCGATGGGTAACACGCAGTATTACTTTAAAGGGTCTGCGTTTGCTCACCCAACCTCACCAAACCTCTCAGCCCCAAGAGTGTCCACCCTTATGTCTCATCCAGCTGTGGGTCTAGATATGGTCAATCCAGGTTGCATCACAGCCCCTGAACGAATTGTGTAAGAATTTCTCTCTCTTTCCCTGTCTTTGTTTCATGGGTTTTTAAAAGTAATTTATTTTTATAATGGGGTTTAGCTGCTTTTCACGGCTGTGTTTATGCCGCTTTACACAAACTTGACACACTAACAGAGAGATATCAATATATAGGTTTTAAGATTATTACTAGTCAGACATATTCTTGTGCGGTGAATCAGGCGTGTTCAGTCCAGTTCTCTGAGCAAGGAGTAGGTCTTGTCTATTACATATTGGGTTTCTGGCACGGTATCTGAGCTAATTTCAAACTCTTGTTTTATGTATCACCCCACCTCACCTTTCCCGTTAAGCAGCCATAGTGTGTTTTCTGCATGTGTGACTCTGTTCTGTTTTGTAATTCAGTTCAAGTGTAACGGTTTTTACATTCTCTCTATAAGTGACACCTTATGAGAAGTGTCCTTTTCTGTGTGACTTATTTCACTTAGAATCGTCGTACCTAAATGCACTCATCATGCTGCTACTAGCCTTATGACATTGTTTTCATGGCTGAGTGATATTCCATTGTACATAAGGACCACAACTTTTTAATCCATTTTTCGCTTTCCTGGGATATTTAAGGTGGAATGAAGTGGAGGTCCTTGTCAACAGGGCAGCCCTAAACTTTGGGGTGCTTGTGTCTTGCTGATTTTCAATTTTCCCACTATACCCCCATGCGTGGAAGTGCCCTATGCTCTCTAAGCTGTGTTTTTTAGATGTTTCAGGACACACCGTACCCTTCTCCAGAGTGGCTGTTGGCAATTTACATCCCTCCCATCAGTGTAGCAAGGCTCCCATTTCTCCATGGCCTGTCCTGCATTTCTGGTTTTGACACTTTTTTCAGCATGGCCCTTTTGACCGATGGGAAGCGAGACTTCTTTGTAGCGCTGATTTGCCTTTCCAGGTTGCTTGGTTGGCCAAAAAGGGCGTATGCGTTTTTTCCTGAATATATTCAGGAAAAAACGCATACGCCCTTTATGGCCAAGGGCATCATTGTCAACGTTTTGCTGCTTTTCATGGGCTTTAAAGGCGATTCGAATCTACCTCCTGAAATCTGTTTCCTGCAATTCTTCCTTGATTTCAAATCCTCTTCTTTGCCTTCCCTCAATATATTTGTGGACGAGAGTTATCATTTATAACTCTGCAGGTTTGTGAATTGCAGTGCCCTGAAGCTCCAATTTACAACTCGCTTTTTTGGGAGCTGGCCGCAAAAGCGCAGGATGGCTTCAGGCCCTGTTCTGGTTCCGGGGGGCAGGCTGAGCCTGTGGTTAATTCTTCTTCCTGATGGGAAAATAGAGTGACCTGTGCCTGTCCCAACACCAAGAGCTAGTCTCTCATTGGTTCCCCGTCTTCCCGTTCATCCTCAGGACAAATTGCAACCTGTACGGAACAGGAGGTTAAAGGTGCTGATGCTCCAAGTAGGGAGATTGCTAGTAAAGTGGCTGGAATGGCGAACACGAGCACAAGGAGATGAGAAATGAGGTGCGTTTTAGAAACCTTTCCCCATCACACGGTGTACCATCTTCTGGGTTTCTCATGCATGTTTTCGATGTAGGTAGATGCCCTTGAACCTGGAGATTTGGGACCCATGCGATGGGTAGCACGCAGTATTACTTTAAAGGGTCTGCGTTTGCTCACCCAACCTCACCAAACCTCTCAACCCCAGGAGTGTCCTCCCTTATGTCTCATCCAGCTGTGGGTCTAGATATGGTCAATCCAGGTTGCATCACAGCCCCTGAACGAATTGTGTAAGAATTTCTTTCTCTTTCCCTGTCTTTGTTTCATGGGTTTTTAAAGTAATTTATTTTTATAATGGGGTTTAGCTGCTTTTCACGCCTGTGTTTATGCCGCTTTACACCCACTTGACACACTAACAGAGAGATATCAATACATAGGTTTTAAGATTATTACTAGTCAGATATATTCTTGTGCGGTGAATCGGGCGTGTTGAGTCCAGTTCTCTGAGCAAGGAGTAGGTCTTGTCTATTCCATATTGGGTTTATGGAACGGTATCTGAGCTAATTTGAAACTCTTGTTTTATGTATCACCCCACCTCACCTTTCCCGTTAAGCAGCCATAGTGTGTTTTCTGCATGTGTGACTCTGTTCTGTTTCGTAATTCAGTTCATGTGTAACGGTTTTTACATTCCCTCTGTAAGTGACACCTTATGAGAAGTGTCCTTTTCTGTGTGACTTATTTCACTTAGAATCGTCGTACCTAAATCCACTCATCATGCTGCTACTAGCCTTATGACATTGATTTCATGGCTGAGTGATATTCCATTGTACATAAGGACCACAACTTTTTTATCCATTTTTCGCTTTCCTGGGATTTTTAAGGTGGAATGAAGTGGAGGTCCTTGTCAACAGAGCAGCCCTAAACTTTGGGGTGCTTGTGTCTTGCTGATTTTCAATTTTCCCACTTTATACCCCCATGCGTGGAAGTGCCCTATGCTCTCTAAGCTGTGTTTTTTAGATGTTTCAGGACACACCGTACACTTCTCCAGAGTGGCTGTTGGCAATTTACATCCCGCCCATCAGTGTAGCAAGGCTCTCATTTCTCCATGGCCTGTCCTGCATTTCTGGTTTTGACACTTTTTTCAGCATGGCCCTTTTGACCGATGGGAAGCGAGACTTCTTTGTAGCGCTGATTTGCCTTTCCAGGTTGCTTGGTTGGCCAAAAAGGGCGTATGCGTTTTTTCCTGAATATATTCAGGAAAAAACGCATACGCCCTTTATGGCCAAGGGCATCATTGTCAACGTTTTGCTGCTTTTCATGGGCTTTAAAGGCGATTCGAATCTACCTCCTGAAATCTGTTTCCTGCAATTCTTCCTTGATTTCAAATCCTCTTCTTTGCCTTCCGTCAATATATTTGTGGACGAGAGTTATCATTTATAACTCTGCAGGTTTGTGAATTGCAGTGCCCTGAAGCTCCAATTTACAACTCGCTTTTTTGGGAGCTGGCTGCAAAAGCGCAGGATGGCTTCAGGCCCTGTTCTGGTTCTGGGGGGCAGGCTGAGCCTGTCGTTAATTCTTCTTCCTGATGGGAAAATAGACTGACCTGTGCCTGTCCCAACACCAAGAGCTAGTCTCTCATTGGTTCCCCGTCTTCCCGTTCATCCTCAGGACAAATTGCAACCTGTACGGAACAGGAGGTTAAAGGTGCTGATGCTCCAAGTAGGGAGATTGCTAGTAAAGTGGCTGGAATGGCCAACCCGAGCACAAGGAGATGAGAAATGAGGTGCGTTTTAGAAACCTTTCCCCATCACACGGTGTACCATCTTCTGGGTTTCTCATGCATGTTTTCGATGTAGGAAGATGCCCTTGAACCTGGAGATTTGGGACCCATGCGATGGGTAGCAGGCAGTATTACTTTAAAGGGTCTGCGTTTGCTCACCCAACCTCACCAAACCTCTCAGCCCCAAGAGTGTCCACCCTTATGTCTCATCCAGCTCTGGGTCTAGATATGGTCAATCCAGGTTGCATCACAGCCCCTGAACGAATTGTGTAAGAATTTCTCTCTCTTTCCCTGTCTTTGTTTCATGGCTTTTTAAAAGTAATTTATTTTTATAATGGGGTTTAGCTGCTTTTCACGGCTGTGTTTATGCCGCTTTACACCCACTTGACACACTAACAGAGAGATATCAATACATAGGTTTTAAGATTATTACTAGTCAGATATATTCTTGTGCGGTGAATCGGGCGTGTTGAGTCCAGTTCTCTGAGCAAGGAGTAGGTCTTGTCTATTACATATTGGGTTTATGGAACGGTATCTGAGCTAATTTGAAACTCTTGTTTTATGTATCACCCCACCTCACCTTTCCCGTTAAGCAGCCATAGTGTGTTTTCTGCATGTGTGACTCTGTTCTGTTTCGTAATTCAGTTCATGTGTAACGGTTTTTACATTCCCTCTGTAAGTGACACCTTATGAGAAGTGTCCTTTTCTGTGTGACTTATTTCACTTAGAATCGTCGTACCTAAATCCACTCATCATGCTGCTACTAGCCTTATGACATTGATTTCATGGCTGAGTGATATTCCATTGTACATAAGGACCACAACTTTTTTATCCATTTTTCGCTTTCCTGGGATATTTAAGGTGGAATGAAGTGGAGGTCCTTGTCAACAGAGCAGCCCTAAACTTTGGGGTGTTTGTGTCTTGCTGATTTTCAATTTACCCACTTTATCCCCACATGCGTGGTAGTGCCCTATGCTCTCTAAGCTGTGTTTTTTAGATGTTTCAGGACACACCGTACACTTCTCCAGAGTGGCTGTTGGCAATTTACATCCCGCCCATCAGTGTAGCAAGGCTCCCATTTCTCCATGGCCTGTCCTGCATTTCTGGTTTTGACACTTTTTTCAGCATGGCCCTTTTGACCGATGGGAAGCGAGACTTCTTTGTAGCGCTGATTTGCCTTTCCAGGTTGCTTGGTTGGCCAAAAAGGGCGTATGCGTTTTTTCCTGAATATATTCAGGAAAAAACGCATACGCCCTTTTTGGCCAAGGGCATCATTGTCAACGTTTTGCCGCTTTTCATGTGCTTTAAAGGCGATTCGAATCTACCTCCTGAAATCTGTTTCCTGCAATTCTGCCTTGCTTTCAAATCCTCTTCTTTGCCTTCCCTCAATATATTTGTGGACGAGAGTTATCATTTATAACTCTGCAGGTTTGTGAATTGCAGTGCCCTGAAGCTCCAATTTACAACTCGCTTTTATGGGAGCTGGCCGCAAAAGCGCAGGATGGCTTCAGGCCCTGTTCTGGTTCCGGGGGGCAGGCTGAGCCTGTGGTTAATTCTTCTTCCTGATGGGAAAATAGAGTGACCTGTGCCTGTCCCAACACCAAGAGCTAGTCTCTCATTGGTTCCCCGTCTTCCCGTTCATCCTCAGGACAAATTGCAACCTGTACGGAACAGGAGGTTAAAGGTGCTGATGCTCCAAGTAGGGAGATTGCTAGTAAAGTGGCTGAAATGGCGAACACGAGCACAAGGAGATGAGAAATGAGGTGCGTTTTAGAAACCTTTCCCCATCACACGGTGTACCATCTTCTGGGTTTCTCAGGCATGTTTTCGATGTAGGTAGATGCCCTTGAACCTGGAGATTTGGGACCCATGCGATGGGTAGCACGCAGTATTACTTTAAAGGGTCTGCGTTTGCTCACCCAACCTCACCAAACCTCTCAACCCCAGGAGTGTCCTCCCTTATGTCTCATCCAGCTGTGGGTCTAGATATGGTCAATCCAGGTTGCATCACAGCCCCTGAACGAATTGTGTAAGAATTTCTTTCTCTTTCCCTGTCTTTGTTTCATGAGTTTTTAAAGTAATTTATTTTTATAATGGGGTTCAGCTGCTTTTCACGGCTGTGTTTATGCCGCTTTACACCCACTTGACACACTAACAGAGAGATATCAATACATAGGTTTTAAGATTATTACTAGTCAGGTATATTCTTGTGCGTTGAATCGGGCGCGTTGAGTCCAGTTCTCTGAGCAAGGAGTAGGTCTTGTCTACTACATATTGGGTTTATGGAAAGGTATCTGAGCTAATTTGAAACTCTTGTTTTATGTATCACCCCACTTCACCTTTCCCGTTAAGCAGCCATAGTGTGTTTTCTGCATGTGTGACTCTGTTCTGTTTTGTAATTCAGTTCAAGTGTAACGGTTTTTACATTCCCTCTATAAGTGACACCTTATGAGAAGTGTCCTCTTCTGTGTGACTTATTTCACTTAGAATCGTCGTACCTAAATCCACCCATCATGCTGCTACTAGCCTTATGACATTGATTTCATGGCTGAGTGATATTCCATTGTACATAAGGACCACAACTTTTTTATCCATTTTTCGCTTTCCTGGGATTTTTAAGGTGGAATGAAGTGGAGGTCCTTGTCAACAGAGCAGCCCTAAACTTTGGGGTGCTTGTGTCTTGCTGATTTTCAATTTTCCCACTTTATACCCCCATGCGTGGAAGTGCCCTATGCTCTCTAAGCTGTGTTTTTTAGATGTTTCAGGACACACCGTACACTTCTCCAGAGTGGCTGTTGGCAATTTACATCCCGCCCATCAGTGTAGCAAGGCTCTCATTTCTCCATGGCCTGTCCTGCATTTCTGGTTTTGACACTTTTTTCAGCATGGCCCTTTTGACCGATGGGAAGCGAGACTTCTTTGTAGCGCTGATTTGCCTTTCCAGGTTGCTTGGTTGGCCAAAAAGGGCGTATGCGTTTTTTCCTGAATATATTCAGGAAAAAACGCATACGCCCTTTATGGCCAAGGGCATCATTGTCAACGTTTTGCCGCTTTTCATGGGCTTTAAAGGCGATTCGAATCTACCTCCTGAAATCTGTTTCCTGCAATTCTTCCTTGATTTCAAATCCTCTTCTTTGCCTTCCGTCAATATATTTGTGGACGAGAGTTATCATTTATAACTCTGCAGGTTTGTGAATTGCAGTGCCCTGAAGCTCCAATTTACAACTCGCTTTTTTGGGAGCTGGCCGCAAAAGCGCAGGATGGCTTCAGGCCCTGTTCTGGTTCCGGGGGGCAGGCTGAGCCTGTGGTTAATTCTTCTTCCTGATGGGAAAATAGAGTGACCTGTGCCTGTCCCAACACCAAGAGCTAGTCTCTCATTGGTTCCCCGTCTTCCCGTTCATCCTCAGGACAAATTGCAACCTGTACGGAACAGGAGGTTAAAGGTGCTGATGCTCCAAGTAGGGAGATTGCTAGTAAAGTGGCTGGAATGGCGAACACGAGCACAAGGAGATGAGAAATGAGGTGCGTTTTAGAAACCTTTCCCCATCACACGGTGTACCATCTTCTGGGTTTCTCATGCATGTTTTCGATGTAGGTAGATGCCCTTGAACCTGGAGATTTGGGACCCATGCGATGGGTAGCACGCAGTATTACTTTAAAGGGTCTGCGTTTGCTCACCCAACCTCACCAAACCTCTCAACCCCAGGAGTGTCCTCCCTTATGTTCCATCCAGCTGTGGGTCTAGATATGGTCAATCCAGGTTGCATCACAGCCCCTGAACGAATTGTGTAAGAATTTCTTTCTCTTTCCCTGTCTTTGTTTCATGGGTTTTTAAAGTAATTTATTTTTATAATGGGGTTCAGCTGCTTTTCACGGCTGTGTTTATGCCGCTTTACACCCACTTGACACACTAACAGAGAGATATCAATACATAGGTTTTAAGATTATTACTAGTCAGGTATATTCTTGTGCGTTGAATCGGGCGCGTTGAGTCCAGTTCTCTGAGCAAGGAGTAGGTCTTGTCTACTACATATTGGGTTTATGGAAAGGTATCTGAGCTAATTTGAAACTCTTGTTTTATGTATCACCCCACCTCACCTTTCCCGTTAAGCAGCCATAGTGTGTTTTCTGCATGTGTGACTCTGTTCTGTTTCGTAATTCAGTTCATGTGTAACGGTTTTTACATTCCCTCTATAAGTGACACCTTATGAGAAGTGTCCTCTTCTGTGTGACTTATTTCACTTAGAATCGTCGTACCTAAATCCACCCATCATGCTGCTACTAGCCTTATGACATTGATTTCATGGCTGAGTGATATTCCATTGTACATAAGGACCACAACTTTTTTATCCATTTTTCGCTTTCCTGGGATTTTTAAGGTGGAATGAAGTGGAGGTCCTTGTCAACAGAGCATCCCTAAACTTTGGGGTGCTTGTGTCTTGCTGATTTTCAATTTTCCCACTTTATACCCCCATGCGTGGAAGTGCCCTATGCTCTCTAAGCTGTGTTTTTTAGATGTTTCAGGACACACCGTACACTTCTCCAGAGTGGCTGTTGGCAATTTACATCCCGCCCATCAGTGTAGCAAGGCTCTCATTTCTCCATGGCCTGTCCTGCATTTCTGGTTTTGACACTTTTTTCAGCATGGCCCTTTTGACCGATGGGAAGCGAGACTTCTTTGTAGCGCTGATTTGCCTTTCCAGGTTGCTTGGTTGGCCAAAAAGGGCGTATGCGTTTTTTCCTGAATATATTCAGGAAAAAACGCATACGCCCTTTATGGCCAAGGGCATCATTGTCAACGTTTTGCTGCTTTTCATGGGCTTTAAAGGCGATTCGAAACTACCTCCTGAAATCTGTTTCCTGCAATTCTTCCTTGATTTCAAATCCTCTTCTTTGCCTTCCCTCAATATATTTGTGGATGAGAGTTATCATTTATAAGTCTGCAGGTTTGTGAATTGCAGTGCCCTGAAGCTCCATTTTACAACTCGCTTTTTTGGGAGCTGGCCGCAAAAGCGCAGGATGGCTTCAGGCCCTGTTCTGGTTCCGGGGGGCAGGCTGAGCCTGTGGTTAATTCTTCTTCCTGATGGGAAAATAGAGTGACCTGTGCCTGTCCCAACACCAAGAGCTAGTCTCTCATTGGTTCCCCGTCTTCCCGTTCATCCTCAGGACAAATTGCAACCTTTACGGAACAGGAGGTTAAAGGTGCTGATGCTCCAAGTAGGGAGATTGCTAGTAAAGTGGCTGGAATGGCGAACCCGAGCACAAGGAGATGAGAAATGAGGTGCGTTTTAGAAACCTTTCCCCATCACACGGTGTACCATCTTCTGGGTTTCTCATGCATGTTTTCGATGTAGGAAGATGCCCTTGAACCTGGAGATTTGGGACCCATGCGATGGGTAGCACGCAGTATTACTTTAAAGGGTCTGCGTTTGCTCACCCAACCTCACCAAACCTCTCAACCCCAGGAGTGTCCTCCCTTATGTCTCATCCAGCTGTGGGTCTAGATATGGTCAATCCAGGTTGCATCACAGCCCCTGAACGAATTGTGTAAGAATTTCTTTCTCTTTCCCTGTCTTTGTTTCATGGGTTTTTAAAGTAATTTATTTTTATAATGGGGTTCAGCTGCTTTTCACGGCTGTGTTTATGCCGCTTTACACCCACTTGACACACTAACAGAGAGATATCAATACATAGGTTTTAAGATTATTACTAGTCAGATATATTCTTGTGCGGTGATTCGGGCGTGTTGAGTCCAGTTCTCTGAGCAAGGAGTAGGTCTTGTCTACTACATATTGGGTTTATGGAAAGGCATCTGAGCTAATTTGAAACTCTTGTTTTATGTATCACCCCACCTCACCTTTCCCGTTAAGCAGCCATAGTGTGTTTTCTGCATGTGTGACTCTGTTCTGTTTCGTAATTCAGTTCATGTGTAACGGTTTTTACATTCCCTCAGTAAGTGACACCTTATGAGAAGTGTCCTTTTCTGTGTGACTTATTTCACTTAGAATCGTCGTACCTAAATCCACTCATCATGCTGCTACTAGCCTTATGACATTGATTTCATGGCTGAGTGATATTCCATTGTACATAAGGACCACAACTTTTTTATCCATTTTTCGCTTTCCTGGGATATTTAAGGTGGAATGAAGTGGAGGTCCTTGTCAACAGAGCAGCCCTAAACTTTGGGGTGTTTGTGTCTTGCTGATTTTCAATTTACCCACTTTATCCCCACATGCGTGGTAGTGCCCTATGCTCTCTAAGCTGTGTTTTTTAGATGTTTCAGGACACACCGTACACTTCTCCAGAGTGGCTGTTGGCAATTTACATCCCGCCCATCAGTGTAGCAAGGCTCCCATTTCTCCATGGCCTGTCCTGCATTTCTGGTTTTGACACTTTTTTCAGCATGGCCCTTTTGACCGATGGGAAGCGAGACTTCTTTGTAGCGCTGATTTGCCTTTCCAGGTTGCTTGGTTGGCCAAAAAGGGCGTATGCGTTTTTTCCTGAATATATTCAGGAAAAAACGCATACGCCCTTTTTGGCCAAGGGCATCATTGTCAACGTTTTGCCGCTTTTCATGTGCTTTAAAGGCGATTCGAATCTACCTCCTGAAATCTGTTTCCTGCAATTCTGCCTTGCTTTCAAATCCTCTTCTTTGCCTTCCCTCAATATATTTGTGGACGAGAGTTATCATTTATAACTCTGCAGGTTTGTGAATTGCAGTGCCCTGCAGCTCCATTTTACAAATCGCTTTTTTGAGAGCTGGCCGCAAAAGCGCAGGATGGCTTCAGGCCCTGTTCTGGTTCCGGGGGGCAGGCTGAGCCTGTGGTTAATTCTTCTTCCTGATGGGAAAATAGAGTGACCTGTGCCTGTCCCAACACCAAGAGCTAGTCTCTCATTGGTTCCCCGTCTTCCCGTTCATCCTCAGGACAAATTGCAACCTGTACGGAACAGGAGGTTAAAGGTGCTGATGCTCCAAGTAGGGAGATTGCTAGTAAAGTGGCTGGAATGGCCAACCCGAGCACAAGGAGATGAGAAATGAGGTGCGTTTTAGAAACCTTTCCCCATCACACGGTGTACCATCTTCTGGGTTTCTCATGCATGTTTTCGATGTAGGAAGATGCCCTTGAACCTGGAGATTTGGGACCCATGCGATGGGTAGCAGGCAGTATTACTTTAAAGGGTCTGCGTTTGCTCACCCAACCTCACCAAACCTCTCAGCCCCAAGAGTGTCCACCCTTATGTCTCATCCAGCTCTGGGTCTAGATATGGTCAATCCAGGTTGCATCACAGCCCCTGAACGAATTGTGTAAGAATTTCTCTCTCTTTCCCTGTCTTTGTTTCATGGCTTTTTAAAAGTAATTTATTTTTATAATGGGGTTTAGCTGCTTTTCACGCCTGTGTTTATGCCGCTTTACACCCACTTGACACACTAACAGAGAGATATCAATACATAGGTTTTAAGATTATTACTAGTCAGATATATTCTTGTGCGGTGAATCGGGCGTGTTGAGTCCAGTTCTCTGAGCAAGGAGTAGGTCTTGTCTATTCCATATTGGGTTTATGGAACGGTATCTGAGCTAATTTGAAACTCTTGTTTTATGTATCACCCCACCTCACCTTTCCCGTTAAGCAGCCATAGTGTGTTTTCTGCATGTGTGACTCTGTTCTGTTTCGTAATTCAGTTCATGTGTAACGGTTTTTACATTCCCTCTGTAAGTGACACCTTATGAGAAGTGTCCTTTTCTGTGTGACTTATTTCACTTAGAATCGTCGTACCTAAATCCACTCATCATGCTGCTACTAGCCTTATGACATTGATTTCATGGCTGAGTGATATTCCATTGTACATAAGGACCACAACTTTTTTATCCATTTTTCGCTTTCCTGGGATATTTAAGGTGGAAGGAAGTGGAGGTCCTTGTCAACAGAGCAGCCCTAAACTTTGGGGTGTTTGTGTCTTGCTGATTTTCAATTTACCCACTTTATCCCCACATGCGTGGTAGTGCCCTATGCTCTCTAAGCTGTGTTTTTTAGATGTTTCAGGACACACCGTACACTTCTCCAGAGTGGCTGTTGGCAATTTACATCCCGCCCATCAGTGTAGCAAGGCTCCCATTTCTCCATGGCCTGTCCTGCATTTCTGGTTTTGACACTTTTTTCAGCATGGCCCTTTTGACCGATGGGAAGCGAGACTTCTTTGTAGCGCTGATTTGCCTTTCCAGGTTGCTTGGTTGGCCAAAAAGGGCGTATGCGTTTTTTCCTGAATATATTCAGGAAAAAACGCATACGCCCTTTTTGGCCAAGGGCATCATTGTCAACGTTTTGCCGCTTTTCATGTGCTTTAAAGGCGATTCGAATCTACCTCCTGAAATCTGTTTCCTGCAATTCTGCCTTGCTTTCAAATCCTCTTCTTTGCCTTCCCTCAATATATTTGTGGACGAGAGTTATCATTTATAACTCTGCAGGTTTGTGAATTGCAGTGCCCTGCAGCTCCATTTTACAAATCGCTTTTTTGAGAGCTGGCCGCAAAAGCGCAGGATGGCTTCAGGCCCTGTTCTGGTTCCGGGGGGCAGGCTGAGCCTGTGGTTAATTCTTCTTCCTGATGGGAAAATAGAGTGACCTGTGCCTGTCCCAACACCAAGAGCTAGTCTCTCATTGGTTCCCCGTCTTCCCGTTCATCCTCAGGACAAATTGCAACCTGTACGGAACAGGAGGTTAAAGGTGCTGATGCTCCAAGTAGGGAGATTGCTAGTAAAGTGGCTGGAATGGCCAACCCGAGCACAAGGAGATGAGAAATGAGGTGCGTTTTAGAAACCTTTCCCCATCACACGGTGTACCATCTTCTGGGTTTCTCATGCATGTTTTCGATGTAGGAAGATGCCCTTGAACCTGGAGATTTGGGACCCATGCGATGGGTAGCAGGCAGTATTACTTTAAAGGGTCTGCGTTTGCTCACCCAACCTCACCAAACCTCTCAGCCCCAAGAGTGTCCACCCTTATGTCTCATCCAGCTCTGGGTCTAGATATGGTCAATCCAGGTTGCATCACAGCCCCTGAACGAATTGTGTAAGAATTTCTCTCTCTTTCCCTGTCTTTGTTTCATGGCTTTTTAAAAGTAATTTATTTTTATAATGGGGTTTAGCTGCTTTTCACGCCTGTGTTTATGCCGCTTTACACCCACTTGACACACTAACAGAGAGATATCAATACATAGGTTTTAAGATTATTACTAGTCAGATATATTCTTGTGCGGTGAATCGGGCGTGTTGAGTCCAGTTCTCTGAGCAAGGAGTAGGTCTTGTCTATTCCATATTGGGTTTATGGAACGGTATCTGAGCTAATTTGAAACTCTTGTTTTATGTATCACCCCACCTCACCTTTCCCGTTAAGCAGCCATAGTGTGTTTTCTGCATGTGTGACTCTGTTCTGTTTCGTAATTCAGTTCATGTGTAACGGTTTTTACATTCCCTCTGTAAGTGACACCTTATGAGAAGTGTCCTTTTCTGTGTGACTTATTTCACTTAGAATCGTCGTACCTAAATCCACTCATCATGCTGCTACTAGCCTTATGACATTGATTTCATGGCTGAGTGATATTCCATTGTACATAAGGACCACAACTTTTTTATCCATTTTTCGCTTTCCTGGGATATTTAAGGTGGAATGAAGTGGAGGTCCTTGTCAACAGAGCAGCCCTAAACTTTGGGGTGTTTGTGTCTTGCTGATTTTCAATTTACCCACTTTATCCCCACATGCGTGGTAGTGCCCTATGCTCTCTAAGCTGTGTTTTTTAGATGTTTCAGGACACACCGTACACTTCTCCAGAGTGGCTGTTGGCAATTTACATCCCGCCCATCAGTGTAGCAAGGCTCCCATTTCTCCATGGCCTGTCCTGCATTTCTGGTTTTGACACTTTTTTCAGCATGGCCCTTTTGACCGATGGGAAGCGAGACTTCTTTGTAGCGCTGATTTGCCTTTCCAGGTTGCTTGGTTGGCCAAAAAGGGCGTATGCGTTTTTTCCTGAATATATTCAGGAAAAAACGCATACGCCCTTTTTGGCCAAGGGCATCATTGTCAACGTTTTGCCGCTTTTCATGTGCTTTAAAGGCGATTCGAATCTACCTCCTGAAATCTGTTTCCTGCAATTCTGCCTTGCTTTCAAATCCTCTTCTTTGCCTTCCCTCAATATATTTGTGGACGAGAGTTATCATTTATAACTCTGCAGGTTTGTGAATTGCAGTGCCCTGCAGCTCCATTTTACAAATCGCTTTTTTGAGAGCTGGCCGCAAAAGCGCAGGATGGCTTCAGGCCCTGTTCTGGTTCCGGGGGGCAGGCTGAGCCTGTGGTTAATTCTTCTTCCTGATGGGAAAATAGAGTGACCTGTGCCTGTCCCAACACCAAGAGCTAGTCTCTCATTGGTTCCCCGTCTTCCCGTTCATCCTCAGGACAAATTGCAACCTGTACGGAACAGGAGGTTAAAGGTGCTGATGCTCCAAGTAGGGAGATTGCTAGTAAAGTGGCTGGAATGGCCAACCCGAGCACAAGGAGATGAGAAATGAGGTGCGTTTTAGAAACCTTTCCCCATCACACGGTGTACCATCTTCTGGGTTTCTCATGCATGTTTTCGATGTAGGAAGATGCCCTTGAACCTGGAGATTTGGGACCCATGCGATGGGTAGCAGGCAGTATTACTTTAAAGGGTCTGCGTTTGCTCACCCAACCTCACCAAACCTCTCAGCCCCAAGAGTGTCCACCCTTATGTCTCATCCAGCTCTGGGTCTAGATATGGTCAATCCAGGTTGCATCACAGCCCCTGAACGAATTGTGTAAGAATTTCTCTCTCTTTCCCTGTCTTTGTTTCATGGCTTTTTAAAAGTAATTTATTTTTATAATGGGGTTTAGCTGCTTTTCACGCCTGTGTTTATGCCGCTTTACACCCACTTGACACACTAACAGAGAGATATCAATACATAGGTTTTAAGATTATTACTAGTCAGATATATTCTTGTGCGGTGAATCGGGCGTGTTGAGTCCAGTTCTCTGAGCAAGGAGTAGGTCTTGTCTATTCCATATTGGGTTTATGGAACGGTATCTGAGCTAATTTGAAACTCTTGTTTTATGTATCACCCCACCTCACCTTTCCCGTTAAGCAGCCATAGTGTGTTTTCTGCATGTGTGACTCTGTTCTGTTTCGTAATTCAGTTCATGTGTAACGGTTTTTACATTCCCTCTGTAAGTGACACCTTATGAGAAGTGTCCTTTTCTGTGTGACTTATTTCACTTAGAATCGTCGTACCTAAATCCACTCATCATGCTGCTACTAGCCTTATGACATTGATTTCATGGCTGAGTGATATTCCATTGTACATAAGGACCACAACTTTTTTATCCATTTTTCGCTTTCCTGGGATATTTAAGGTGGAATGAAGTGGAGGTCCTTGTCAACAGAGCAGCCCTAAACTTTGGGGTGTTTGTGTCTTGCTGATTTTCAATTTACCCACTTTATCCCCACATGCGTGGTAGTGCCCTATGCTCTCTAAGCTGTGTTTTTTAGATGTTTCAGGACACACCGTACACTTCTCCAGAGTGGCTGTTGGCAATTTACATCCCGCCCATCAGTGTAGCAAGGCTCCCATTTCTCCATGGCCTGTCCTGCATTTCTGGTTTTGACACTTTTTTCAGCATGGCCCTTTTGACCGATGGGAAGCGAGACTTCTTTGTAGCGCTGATTTGCCTTTCCAGGTTGCTTGGTTGGCCAAAAAGGGCGTATGCGTTTTTTCCTGAATATATTCAGGAAAAAACGCATACGCCCTTTTTGGCCAAGGGCATCATTGTCAACGTTTTGCCGCTTTTCATGTGCTTTAAAGGCGATTCGAATCTACCTCCTGAAATCTGTTTCCTGCAATTCTGCCTTGCTTTCAAATCCTCTTCTTTGCCTTCCCTCAATATATTTGTGGACGAGAGTTATCATTTATAACTCTGCAGGTTTGTGAATTGCAGTGCCCTGCAGCTCCATTTTACAAATCGCTTTTTTGAGAGCTGGCCGCAAAAGCGCAGGATGGCTTCAGGCCCTGTTCTGGTTCCGGGGGGCAGGCTGAGCCTGTGGTTAATTCTTCTTCCTGATGGGAAAATAGAGTGACCTGTGCCTGTCCCAACACCAAGAGCTAGTCTCTCATTGGTTCCCCGTCTTCCCGTTCATCCTCAGGACAAATTGCAACCTGTACGGAACAGGAGGTTAAAGGTGCTGATGCTCCAAGTAGGGAGATTGCTAGTAAAGTGGCTGGAATGGCCAACCCGAGCACAAGGAGATGAGAAATGAGGTGCGTTTTAGAAACCTTTCCCCATCACACGGTGTACCATCTTCTGGGTTTCTCATGCATGTTTTCGATGTAGGAAGATGCCCTTGAACCTGGAGATTTGGGACCCATGCGATGGGTAGCAGGCAGTATTACTTTAAAGGGTCTGCGTTTGCTCACCCAACCTCACCAAACCTCTCAGCCCCAAGAGTGTCCACCCTTATGTCTCATCCAGCTCTGGGTCTAGATATGGTCAATCCAGGTTGCATCACAGCCCCTGAACGAATTGTGTAAGAATTTCTCTCTCTTTCCCTGTCTTTGTTTCATGGCTTTTTAAAAGTAATTTATTTTTATAATGGGGTTTAGCTGCTTTTCACGCCTGTGTTTATGCCGCTTTACACCCACTTGACACACTAACAGAGAGATATCAATACATAGGTTTTAAGATTATTACTAGTCAGATATATTCTTGTGCGGTGAATCGGGCGTGTTGAGTCCAGTTCTCTGAGCAAGGAGTAGGTCTTGTCTATTACATATTGGGTTTATGGAACGGTATCTGAGCTAATTTGAAACTCTTGTTTTATGTATCACCCCACCTCACCTTTCCCGTTAAGCAGCCATAGTGTGTTTTCTGCATGTGTGACTCTGTTCTGTTTCGTAATTCAGTTCATGTGTAACGGTTTTTACATTCCCTCTGTAAGTGACACCTTATGAGAAGTGTCCTTTTCTGTGTGACTTATTTCACTTAGAATCGTCGTACCTAAATCCACTCATCATGCTGCTACTAGCCTTATGACATTGATTTCATGGCTGAGTGATATTCCATTGTACATAAGGACCACAACTTTTTTATCCATTTTTCGCTTTCCTGGGATATTTAAGGTGGAATGAAGTGGAGGTCCTTGTCAACAGAGCAGCCCTAAACTTTGGGGTGTTTGTGTCTTGCTGATTTTCAATTTACCCACTTTATCCCCACATGCGTGGTAGTGCCCTATGCTCTCTAAGCTGTGTTTTTTAGATGTTTCAGGACACACCGTACACTTCTCCAGAGTGGCTGTTGGCAATTTACATCCCGCCCATCAGTGTAGCAAGGCTCCCATTTCTCCATGGCCTGTCCTGCATTTCTGGTTTTGACACTTTTTTCAGCATGGCCCTTTTGACCGATGGGAAGCGAGACTTCTTTGTAGCGCTGATTTGCCTTTCCAGGTTGCTTGGTTGGCCAAAAAGGGCGTATGCGTTTTTTCCTGAATATATTCAGGAAAAAACGCATACGCCCTTTTTGGCCAAGGGCATCATTGTCAACGTTTTGCCGCTTTTCATGTGCTTTAAAGGCGATTCGAATCTACCTCCTGAAATCTGTTTCCTGCAATTCTGCCTTGCTTTCAAATCCTCTTCTTTGCCTTCCCTCAATATATTTGTGGACGAGAGTTATCATTTATAACTCTGCAGGTTTGTGAATTGCAGTGCCCTGCAGCTCCATTTTACAAATCGCTTTTTTGAGAGCTGGCCGCAAAAGCGCAGGATGGCTTCAGGCCCTGTTCTGGTTCCGGGGGGCAGGCTGAGCCTGTGGTTAATTCTTCTTCCTGATGGGAAAATAGAGTGACCTGTGCCTGTCCCAACACCAAGAGCTAGTCTCTCATTGGTTCCCCGTCTTCCCGTTCATCCTCAGGACAAATTGCAACCTGTACGGAACAGGAGGTTAAAGGTGCTGATGCTCCAAGTAGGGAGATTGCTAGTAAAGTGGCTGGAATGGCCAACCCGAGCACAAGGAGATGAGAAATGAGGTGCGTTTTAGAAACCTTTCCCCATCACACGGTGTACCATCTTCTGGGTTTCTCATGCATGTTTTCGATGTAGGAAGATGCCCTTGAACCTGGAGATTTGGGACCCATGCGATGGGTAGCAGGCAGTATTACTTTAAAGGGTCTGCGTTTGCTCACCCAACCTCACCAAACCTCTCAGCCCCAAGAGTGTCCACCCTTATGTCTCATCCAGCTCTGGGTCTAGATATGGTCAATCCAGGTTGCATCACAGCCCCTGAACGAATTGTGTAAGAATTTCTCTCCCTTTCCCTGTCTTTGTTTCATGGCTTTTTAAAAGTAATTTATTTTTATAATGGGGTTTAGCTGCTTTTCACGCCTGTGTTTATGCCGCTTTACACCCACTTGACACACTAACAGAGAGATATCAATACATAGGTTTTAAGATTATTACTAGTCAGATATATTCTTGTGCGGTGAATCGGGCGTGTTGAGTCCAGTTCTCTGAGCAAGGAGTAGGTCTTGTCTATTACATATTGGGTTTATGGAACGGTATCTGAGCTAATTTGAAACTCTTGTTTTATGTATCACCCCACCTCACCTTTCCCGTTAAGCAGCCATAGTGTGTTTTCTGCATGTGTGACTCTGTTCTGTTTCGTAATTCAGTTCATGTGTAACGGTTTTTACATTCCCTCTGTAAGTGACACCTTATGAGAAGTGTCCTTTTCTGTGTGACTTATTTCACTTAGAATCGTCGTACCTAAATCCACTCATCATGCTGCTACTAGCCTTATGACATTGATTTCATGGCTGAGTGATATTCCATTGTACATAAGGACCACAACTTTTTTATCCATTTTTCGCTTTCCTGGGATATTTAAGGTGGAATGAAGTGGAGGTCCTTGTCAACAGAGCAGCCCTAAACTTTGGGGTGTTTGTGTCTTGCTGATTTTCAATTTACCCACTTTATCCCCACATGCGTGGTAGTGCCCTATGCTCTCTAAGCTGTGTTTTTTAGATGTTTCAGGACACACCGTACACTTCTCCAGAGTGGCTGTTGGCAATTTACATCCCGCCCATCAGTGTAGCAAGGCTCCCATTTCTCCATGGCCTGTCCTGCATTTCTGGTTTTGACACTTTTTTCAGCATGGCCCTTTTGACCGATGGGAAGCGAGACTTCTTTGTAGCGCTGATTTGCCTTTCCAGGTTGCTTGGTTGGCCAAAAAGGGCGTATGCGTTTTTTCCTGAATATATTCAGGAAAAAACGCATACGCCCTTTTTGGCCAAGGGCATCATTGTCAACGTTTTGCCGCTTTTCATGTGCTTTAAAGGCGATTCGAATCTACCTCCTGAAATCTGTTTCCTGCAATTCTGCCTTGCTTTCAAATCCTCTTCTTTGCCTTCCCTCAATATATTTGTGGACGAGAGTTATCATTTATAACTCTGCAGGTTTGTGAATTGCAGTGCCCTGCAGCTCCATTTTACAAATCGCTTTTTTGAGAGCTGGCCGCAAAAGCGCAGGATGGCTTCAGGCCCTGTTCTGGTTCCGGGGGGCAGGCTGAGCCTGTGGTTAATTCTTCTTCCTGATGGGAAAATAGAGTGACCTGTGCCTGTCCCAACACCAAGAGCTAGTCTCTCATTGGTTCCCCGTCTTCCCGTTCATCCTCAGGACAAATTGCAACCTGTACGGAACAGGAGGTTAAAGGTGCTGATGCTCCAAGTAGGGAGATTGCTAGTAAAGTGGCTGGAATGGCCAACCCGAGCACAAGGAGATGAGAAATGAGGTGCGTTTTAGAAACCTTTCCCCATCACACGGTGTACCATCTTCTGGGTTTCTCATGCATGTTTTCGATGTAGGAAGATGCCCTTGAACCTGGAGATTTGGGACCCATGCGATGGGTAGCAGGCAGTATTACTTTAAAGGGTCTGCGTTTGCTCACCCAACCTCACCAAACCTCTCAGCCCCAAGAGTGTCCACCCTTATGTCTCATCCAGCTCTGGGTCTAGATATGGTCAATCCAGGTTGCATCACAGCCCCTGAACGAATTGTGTAAGAATTTCTCTCTCTTTCCCTGTCTTTGTTTCATGGCTTTTTAAAAGTAATTTATTTTTATAATGGGGTTTAGCTGCTTTTCACGCCTGTGTTTATGCCGCTTTACACCCACTTGACACACTAACAGAGAGATATCAATACATAGGTTTTAAGATTATTACTAGTCAGATATATTCTTGTGCGGTGAATCGGGCGTGTTGAGTCCAGTTCTCTGAGCAAGGAGTAGGTCTTGTCTATTCCATATTGGGTTTATGGAACGGTATCTGAGCTAATTTGAAACTCTTGTTTTATGTATCACCCCACCTCACCTTTCCCGTTAAGCAGCCATAGTGTGTTTTCTGCATGTGTGACTCTGTTCTGTTTCGTAATTCAGTTCATGTGTAACGGTTTTTACATTCCCTCTGTAAGTGACACCTTATGAGAAGTGTCCTTTTCTGTGTGACTTATTTCACTTAGAATCGTCGTACCTAAATCCACTCATCATGCTGCTACTAGCCTTATGACATTGATTTCATGGCTGAGTGATATTCCATTGTACATAAGGACCACAACTTTTTTATCCATTTTTCGCTTTCCTGGGATATTTAAGGTGGAATGAAGTGGAGGTCCTTGTCAACAGAGCAGCCCTAAACTTTGGGGTGTTTGTGTCTTGCTGATTTTCAATTTACCCACTTTATCCCCACATGCGTGGTAGTGCCCTATGCTCTCTAAGCTGTGTTTTTTAGATGTTTCAGGACACACCGTACACTTCTCCAGAGTGGCTGTTGGCAATTTACATCCCGCCCATCAGTGTAGCAAGGCTCCCATTTCTCCATGGCCTGTCCTGCATTTCTGGTTTTGACACTTTTTTCAGCATGGCCCTTTTGACCGATGGGAAGCGAGACTTCTTTGTAGCGCTGATTTGCCTTTCCAGGTTGCTTGGTTGGCCAAAAAGGGCGTATGCGTTTTTTCCTGAATATATTCAGGAAAAAACGCATACGCCCTTTTTGGCCAAGGGCATCATTGTCAACGTTTTGCCGCTTTTCATGTGCTTTAAAGGCGATTCGAATCTACCTCCTGAAATCTGTTTCCTGCAATTCTGCCTTGCTTTCAAATCCTCTTCTTTGCCTTCCCTCAATATATTTGTGGACGAGAGTTATCATTTATAACTCTGCAGGTTTGTGAATTGCAGTGCCCTGCAGCTCCATTTTACAAATCGCTTTTTTGAGAGCTGGCCGCAAAAGCGCAGGATGGCTTCAGGCCCTGTTCTGGTTCCGGGGGGCAGGCTGAGCCTGTGGTTAATTCTTCTTCCTGATGGGAAAATAGAGTGACCTGTGCCTGTCCCAACACCAAGAGCTAGTCTCTCATTGGTTCCCCGTCTTCCCGTTCATCCTCAGGACAAATTGCAACCTGTACGGAACAGGAGGTTAAAGGTGCTGATGCTCCAAGTAGGGAGATTGCTAGTAAAGTGGCTGGAATGGCCAACCCGAGCACAAGGAGATGAGAAATGAGGTGCGTTTTAGAAACCTTTCCCCATCACACGGTGTACCATCTTCTGGGTTTCTCATGCATGTTTTCGATGTAGGAAGATGCCCTTGAACCTGGAGATTTGGGACCCATGCGATGGGTAGCAGGCAGTATTACTTTAAAGGGTCTGCGTTTGCTCACCCAACCTCACCAAACCTCTCAGCCCCAAGAGTGTCCACCCTTATGTCTCATCCAGCTCTGGGTCTAGATATGGTCAATCCAGGTTGCATCACAGCCCCTGAACGAATTGTGTAAGAATTTCTCTCTCTTTCCCTGTCTTTGTTTCATGGCTTTTTAAAAGTAATTTATTTTTATAATGGGGTTTAGCTGCTTTTCACGCCTGTGTTTATGCCGCTTTACACCCACTTGACACACTAACAGAGAGATATCAATACATAGGTTTTAAGATTATTACTAGTCAGATATATTCTTGTGCGGTGAATCGGGCGTGTTGAGTCCAGTTCTCTGAGCAAGGAGTAGGTCTTGTCTATTCCATATTGGGTTTATGGAACGGTATCTGAGCTAATTTGAAACTCTTGTTTTATGTATCACCCCACCTCACCTTTCCCGTTAAGCAGCCATAGTGTGTTTTCTGCATGTGTGACTCTGTTCTGTTTCGTTATTCAGTTCATGTGTAACGGTTTTTACATTCCCTCAGTAAGTGACACCTTATGAGAAGTGTCCTTTTCTGTGTGACTTATTTCACTTAGAATCGTCGTACCTAAATCCACTCATCATGCTGCTACTAGCCTTATGACATTGATTTCATGGCTGAGTGATATTCCATTGTACATAAGGACCACAACTTTTTTATCCATTTTTCGCTTTCCTGGGATATTTAAGGTGGAATGAAGTGGAGGTCCTTGTCAACAGAGCAGCCCTAAACTTTGGGGTGTTTGTGTCTTGCTGATTTTCAATTTACCCACTTTATCCCCACATGCGTGGTAGTGCCCTATGCTCTCTAAGCTGTGTTTTTTAGATGTTTCAGGACACACCGTACACTTCTCCAGAGTGGCTGTTGGCAATTTACATCCCGCCCATCAGTGTAGCAAGGCTCCCATTTCTCCATGGCCTGTCCTGCATTTCTGGTTTTGACACTTTTTTCAGCATGGCCCTTTTGACCGATGGGAAGCGAGACTTCTTTGTAGCGCTGATTTGCCTTTCCAGGTTGCTTGGTTGGCCAAAAAGGGCGTATGCGTTTTTTCCTGAATATATTCAGGAAAAAACGCATACGCCCTTTTTGGCCAAGGGCATCATTGTCAACGTTTTGCCGCTTTTCATGTGCTTTAAAGGCGATTCGAATCTACCTCCTGAAATCTGTTTCCTGCAATTCTGCCTTGCTTTCAAATCCTCTTCTTTGCCTTCCCTCAATATATTTGTGGACGAGAGTTATCATTTATAACTCTGCAGGTTTGTGAATTGCAGTGCCCTGCAGCTCCATTTTACAAATCGCTTTTTTGAGAGCTGGCCGCAAAAGCGCAGGATGGCTTCAGGCCCTGTTCTGGTTCCGGGGGGCAGGCTGAGCCTGTGGTTAATTCTTCTTCCTGATGGGAAAATAGAGTGACCTGTGCCTGTCCCAACACCAAGAGCTAGTCTCTCATTGGTTCCCCGTCTTCCCGTTCATCCTCAGGACAAATTGCAACCTGTACGGAACAGGAGGTTAAAGGTGCTGATGCTCCAAGTAGGGAGATTGCTAGTAAAGTGGCTGGAATGGCCAACCCGAGCACAAGGAGATGAGAAATGAGGTGCGTTTTAGAAACCTTTCCCCATCACACGGTGTACCATCTTCTGGGTTTCTCATGCATGTTTTCGATGTAGGAAGATGCCCTTGAACCTGGAGATTTGGGACCCATGCGATGGGTAGCAGGCAGTATTACTTTAAAGGGTCTGCGTTTGCTCACCCAACCTCACCAAACCTCTCAGCCCCAAGAGTGTCCACCCTTATGTCTCATCCAGCTCTGGGTCTAGATATGGTCAATCCAGGTTGCATCACAGCCCCTGAACGAATTGTGTAAGAATTTCTCTCTCTTTCCCTGTCTTTGTTTCATGGCTTTTTAAAAGTAATTTATTTTTATAATGGGGTTTAGCTGCTTTTCACGCCTGTGTTTATGCCGCTTTACACCCACTTGACACACTAACAGAGAGATATCAATACATAGGTTTTAAGATTATTACTAGTCAGATATATTCTTGTGCGGTGAATCGGGCGTGTTGAGTCCAGTTCTCTGAGCAAGGAGTAGGTCTTGTCTATTCCATATTGGGTTTATGGAACGGTATCTGAGCTAATTTGAAACTCTTGTTTTATGTATCACCCCACCTCACCTTTCCCGTTAAGCAGCCATAGTGTGTTTTCTGCATGTGTGACTCTGTTCTGTTTCGTAATTCAGTTCATGTGTAACGGTTTTTACATTCCCTCTGTAAGTGACACCTTATGAGAAGTGTCCTTTTCTGTGTGACTTATTTCACTTAGAATCGTCGTACCTAAATCCACTCATCATGCTGCTACTAGCCTTATGACATTGATTTCATGGCTGAGTGATATTCCATTGTACATAAGGACCACAACTTTTTTATCCATTTTTCGCTTTCCTGGGATATTTAAGGTGGAATGAAGTGGAGGTCCTTGTCAACAGAGCAGCCCTAAACTTTGGGGTGTTTGTGTCTTGCTGATTTTCAATTTACCCACTTTATCCCCACATGCGTGGTAGTGCCCTATGCTCTCTAAGCTGTGTTTTTTAGATGTTTCAGGACACACCGTACACTTCTCCAGAGTGGCTGTTGGCAATTTACATCCCGCCCATCAGTGTAGCAAGGCTCCCATTTCTCCATGGCCTGTCCTGCATTTCTGGTTTTGACACTTTTTTCAGCATGGCCCTTTTGACCGATGGGAAGCGAGACTTCTTTGTAGCGCTGATTTGCCTTTCCAGGTTGCTTGGTTGGCCAAAAAGGGCGTATGCGTTTTTTCCTGAATATATTCAGGAAAAAACGCATACGCCCTTTTTGGCCAAGGGCATCATTGTCAACGTTTTGCCGCTTTTCATGTGCTTTAAAGGCGATTCGAATCTACCTCCTGAAATCTGTTTCCTGCAATTCTGCCTTGCTTTCAAATCCTCTTCTTTGCCTTCCCTCAATATATTTGTGGACGAGAGTTATCATTTATAACTCTGCAGGTTTGTGAATTGCAGTGCCCTGCAGCTCCATTTTACAAATCGCTTTTTTGAGAGCTGGCCGCAAAAGCGCAGGATGGCTTCAGGCCCTGTTCTGGTTCCGGGGGGCAGGCTGAGCCTGTGGTTAATTCTTCTTCCTGATGGGAAAATAGAGTGACCTGTGCCTGTCCCAACACCAAGAGCTAGTCTCTCATTGGTTCCCCGTCTTCCCGTTCATCCTCAGGACAAATTGCAACCTGTACGGAACAGGAGGTTAAAGGTGCTGATGCTCCAAGTAGGGAGATTGCTAGTAAAGTGGCTGGAATGGCCAACCCGAGCACAAGGAGATGAGAAATGAGGTGCGTTTTAGAAACCTTTCCCCATCACACGGTGTACCATCTTCTGGGTTTCTCATGCATGTTTTCGATGTAGGAAGATGCCCTTGAACCTGGAGATTTGGGACCCATGCGATGGGTAGCAGGCAGTATTACTTTAAAGGGTCTGCGTTTGCTCACCCAACCTCACCAAACCTCTCAGCCCCAAGAGTGTCCACCCTTATGTCTCATCCAGCTCTGGGTCTAGATATGGTCAATCCAGGTTGCATCACAGCCCCTGAACGAATTGTGTAAGAATTTCTCTCTCTTTCCCTGTCTTTGTTTCATGGCTTTTTAAAAGTAATTTATTTTTATAATGGGGTTTAGCTGCTTTTCACGCCTGTGTTTATGCCGCTTTACACCCACTTGACACACTAACAGAGAGATATCAATACATAGGTTTTAAGATTATTACTAGTCAGATATATTCTTGTGCGGTGAATCGGGCGTGTTGAGTCCAGTTCTCTGAGCAAGGAGTAGGTCTTGTCTATTCCATATTGGGTTTATGGAACGGTATCTGAGCTAATTTGAAACTCTTGTTTTATGTATCACCCCACCTCACCTTTCCCGTTAAGCAGCCATAGTGTGTTTTCTGCATGTGTGACTCTGTTCTGTTTCGTAATTCAGTTCATGTGTAACGGTTTTTACATTCCCTCTGTAAGTGACACCTTATGAGAAGTGTCCTTTTCTGTGTGACTTATTTCACTTAGAATCGTCGTACCTAAATCCACTCATCATGCTGCTACTAGCCTTATGACATTGATTTCATGGCTGAGTGATATTCCATTGTACATAAGGACCACAACTTTTTTATCCATTTTTCGCTTTCCTGGGATATTTAAGGTGGAATGAAGTGGAGGTCCTTGTCAACAGAGCAGCCCTAAACTTTGGGGTGTTTGTGTCTTGCTGATTTTCAATTTACCCACTTTATCCCCACATGCGTGGTAGTGCCCTATGCTCTCTAAGCTGTGTTTTTTAGATGTTTCAGGACACACCGTACACTTCTCCAGAGTGGCTGTTGGCAATTTACATCCCGCCCATCAGTGTAGCAAGGCTCCCATTTCTCCATGGCCTGTCCTGCATTTCTGGTTTTGACACTTTTTTCAGCATGGCCCTTTTGACCGATGGGAAGCGAGACTTCTTTGTAGCGCTGATTTGCCTTTCCAGGTTGCTTGGTTGGCCAAAAAGGGCGTATGCGTTTTTTCCTGAATATATTCAGGAAAAAACGCATACGCCCTTTTTGGCCAAGGGCATCATTGTCAACGTTTTGCCGCTTTTCATGTGCTTTAAAGGCGATTCGAATCTACCTCCTGAAATCTGTTTCCTGCAATTCTGCCTTGCTTTCAAATCCTCTTCTTTGCCTTCCCTCAATATATTTGTGGACGAGAGTTATCATTTATAACTCTGCAGGTTTGTGAATTGCAGTGCCCTGCAGCTCCATTTTACAAATCGCTTTTTTGAGAGCTGGCCGCAAAAGCGCAGGATGGCTTCAGGCCCTGTTCTGGTTCCGGGGGGCAGGCTGAGCCTGTGGTTAATTCTTCTTCCTGATGGGAAAATAGAGTGACCTGTGCCTGTCCCAACACCAAGAGCTAGTCTCTCATTGGTTCCCCGTCTTCCCGTTCATCCTCAGGACAAATTGCAACCTGTACGGAACAGGAGGTTAAAGGTGCTGATGCTCCAAGTAGGGAGATTGCTAGTAAAGTGGCTGGAATGGCCAACCCGAGCACAAGGAGATGAGAAATGAGGTGCGTTTTAGAAACCTTTCCCCATCACACGGTGTACCATCTTCTGGGTTTCTCATGCATGTTTTCGATGTAGGAAGATGCCCTTGAACCTGGAGATTTGGGACCCATGCGATGGGTAGCAGGCAGTATTACTTTAAAGGGTCTGCGTTTGCTCACCCAACCTCACCAAACCTCTCAGCCCCAAGAGTGTCCACCCTTATGTCTCATCCAGCTCTGGGTCTAGATATGGTCAATCCAGGTTGCATCACAGCCCCTGAACGAATTGTGTAAGAATTTCTCTCTCTTTCCCTGTCTTTGTTTCATGGCTTTTTAAAAGTAATTTATTTTTATAATGGGGTTTAGCTGCTTTTCACGCCTGTGTTTATGCCGCTTTACACCCACTTGACACACTAACAGAGAGATATCAATACATAGGTTTTAAGATTATTACTAGTCAGATATATTCTTGTGCGGTGAATCGGGCGTGTTGAGTCCAGTTCTCTGAGCAAGGAGTAGGTCTTGTCTATTCCATATTGGGTTTATGGAACGGTATCTGAGCTAATTTGAAACTCTTGTTTTATGTATCACCCCACCTCACCTTTCCCGTTAAGCAGCCATAGTGTGTTTTCTGCATGTGTGACTCTGTTCTGTTTCGTAATTCAGTTCATGTGTAACGGTTTTTACATTCCCTCTGTAAGTGACACCTTATGAGAAGTGTCCTTTTCTGTGTGACTTATTTCACTTAGAATCGTCGTACCTAAATCCACTCATCATGCTGCTACTAGCCTTATGACATTGATTTCATGGCTGAGTGATATTCCATTGTACATAAGGACCACAACTTTTTTATCCATTTTTCGCTTTCCTGGGATATTTAAGGTGGAATGAAGTGGAGGTCCTTGTCAACAGAGCAGCCCTAAACTTTGGGGTGTTTGTGTCTTGCTGATTTTCAATTTACCCACTTTATCCCCACATGCGTGGTAGTGCCCTATGCTCTCTAAGCTGTGTTTTTTAGATGTTTCAGGACACACCGTACACTTCTCCAGAGTGGCTGTTGGCAATTTACATCCCGCCCATCAGTGTAGCAAGGCTCCCATTTCTCCATGGCCTGTCCTGCATTTCTGGTTTTGACACTTTTTTCAGCATGGCCCTTTTGACCGATGGGAAGCGAGACTTCTTTGTAGCGCTGATTTGCCTTTCCAGGTTGCTTGGTTGGCCAAAAAGGGCGTATGCGTTTTTTCCTGAATATATTCAGGAAAAAACGCATACGCCCTTTTTGGCCAAGGGCATCATTGTCAACGTTTTGCCGCTTTTCATGTGCTTTAAAGGCGATTCGAATCTACCTCCTGAAATCTGTTTCCTGCAATTCTGCCTTGCTTTCAAATCCTCTTCTTTGCCTTCCCTCAATATATTTGTGGACGAGAGTTATCATTTATAACTCTGCAGGTTTGTGAATTGCAGTGCCCTGCAGCTCCATTTTACAAATCGCTTTTTTGAGAGCTGGCCGCAAAAGCGCAGGATGGCTTCAGGCCCTGTTCTGGTTCCGGGGGGCAGGCTGAGCCTGTGGTTAATTCTTCTTCCTGATGGGAAAATAGAGTGACCTGTGCCTGTCCCAACACCAAGAGCTAGTCTCTCATTGGTTCCCCGTCTTCCCGTTCATCCTCAGGACAAATTGCAACCTGTACGGAACAGGAGGTTAAAGGTGCTGATGCTCCAAGTAGGGAGATTGCTAGTAAAGTGGCTGGAATGGCCAACCCGAGCACAAGGAGATGAGAAATGAGGTGCGTTTTAGAAACCTTTCCCCATCACACGGTGTACCATCTTCTGGGTTTCTCATGCATGTTTTCGATGTAGGAAGATGCCCTTGAACCTGGAGATTTGGGACCCATGCGATGGGTAGCAGGCAGTATTACTTTAAAGGGTCTGCGTTTGCTCACCCAACCTCACCAAACCTCTCAGCCCCAAGAGTGTCCACCCTTATGTCTCATCCAGCTCTGGGTCTAGATATGGTCAATCCAGGTTGCATCACAGCCCCTGAACGAATTGTGTAAGAATTTCTCTCTCTTTCCCTGTCTTTGTTTCATGGCTTTTTAAAAGTAATTTATTTTTATAATGGGGTTTAGCTGCTTTTCACGCCTGTGTTTATGCCGCTTTACACCCACTTGACACACTAACAGAGAGATATCAATACATAGGTTTTAAGATTATTACTAGTCAGATATATTCTTGTGCGGTGAATCGGGCGTGTTGAGTCCAGTTCTCTGAGCAAGGAGTAGGTCTTGTCTATTCCATATTGGGTTTATGGAACGGTATCTGAGCTAATTTGAAACTCTTGTTTTATGTATCACCCCACCTCACCTTTCCCGTTAAGCAGCCATAGTGTGTTTTCTGCATGTGTGACTCTGTTCTGTTTCGTAATTCAGTTCATGTGTAACGGTTTTTACATTCCCTCTGTAAGTGACACCTTATGAGAAGTGTCCTTTTCTGTGTGACTTATTTCACTTAGAATCGTCGTACCTAAATCCACTCATCATGCTGCTACTAGCCTTATGACATTGATTTCATGGCTGAGTGATATTCCATTGTACATAAGGACCACAACTTTTTTATCCATTTTTCGCTTTCCTGGGATATTTAAGGTGGAATGAAGTGGAGGTCCTTGTCAACAGAGCAGCCCTAAACTTTGGGGTGTTTGTGTCTTGCTGATTTTCAATTTACCCACTTTATCCCCACATGCGTGGTAGTGCCCTATGCTCTCTAAGCTGTGTTTTTTAGATGTTTCAGGACACACCGTACACTTCTCCAGAGTGGCTGTTGGCAATTTACATCCCGCCCATCAGTGTAGCAAGGCTCCCATTTCTCCATGGCCTGTCCTGCATTTCTGGTTTTGACACTTTTTTCAGCATGGCCCTTTTGACCGATGGGAAGCGAGACTTCTTTGTAGCGCTGATTTGCCTTTCCAGGTTGCTTGGTTGGCCAAAAAGGGCGTATGCGTTTTTTCCTGAATATATTCAGGAAAAAACGCATACGCCCTTTTTGGCCAAGGGCATCATTGTCAACGTTTTGCCGCTTTTCATGTGCTTTAAAGGCGATTCGAATCTACCTCCTGAAATCTGTTTCCTGCAATTCTGCCTTGCTTTCAAATCCTCTTCTTTGCCTTCCCTCAATATATTTGTGGACGAGAGTTATCATTTATAACTCTGCAGGTTTGTGAATTGCAGTGCCCTGCAGCTCCATTTTACAAATCGCTTTTTTGAGAGCTGGCCGCAAAAGCGCAGGATGGCTTCAGGCCCTGTTCTGGTTCCGGGGGGCAGGCTGAGCCTGTGGTTAATTCTTCTTCCTGATGGGAAAATAGAGTGACCTGTGCCTGTCCCAACACCAAGAGCTAGTCTCTCATTGGTTCCCCGTCTTCCCGTTCATCCTCAGGACAAATTGCAACCTGTACGGAACAGGAGGTTAAAGGTGCTGATGCTCCAAGTAGGGAGATTGCTAGTAAAGTGGCTGGAATGGCCAACCCGAGCACAAGGAGATGAGAAATGAGGTGCGTTTTAGAAACCTTTCCCCATCACACGGTGTACCATCTTCTGGGTTTCTCATGCATGTTTTCGATGTAGGAAGATGCCCTTGAACCTGGAGATTTGGGACCCATGCGATGGGTAGCAGGCAGTATTACTTTAAAGGGTCTGCGTTTGCTCACCCAACCTCACCAAACCTCTCAGCCCCAAGAGTGTCCACCCTTATGTCTCATCCAGCTCTGGGTCTAGATATGGTCAATCCAGGTTGCATCACAGCCCCTGAACGAATTGTGTAAGAATTTCTCTCTCTTTCCCTGTCTTTGTTTCATGGCTTTTTAAAAGTAATTTATTTTTATAATGGGGTTTAGCTGCTTTTCACGCCTGTGTTTATGCCGCTTTACACCCACTTGACACACTAACAGAGAGATATCAATACATAGGTTTTAAGATTATTACTAGTCAGATATATTCTTGTGCGGTGAATCGGGCGTGTTGAGTCCAGTTCTCTGAGCAAGGAGTAGGTCTTGTCTATTCCATATTGGGTTTATGGAACGGTATCTGAGCTAATTTGAAACTCTTGTTTTATGTATCACCCCACCTCACCTTTCCCGTTAAGCAGCCATAGTGTGTTTTCTGCATGTGTGACTCTGTTCTGTTTCGTAATTCAGTTCATGTGTAACGGTTTTTACATTCCCTCTGTAAGTGACACCTTATGAGAAGTGTCCTTTTCTGTGTGACTTATTTCACTTAGAATCGTCGTACCTAAATCCACTCATCATGCTGCTACTAGCCTTATGACATTGATTTCATGGCTGAGTGATATTCCATTGTACATAAGGACCACAACTTTTTTATCCATTTTTCGCTTTCCTGGGATATTTAAGGTGGAATGAAGTGGAGGTCCTTGTCAACAGAGCAGCCCTAAACTTTGGGGTGTTTGTGTCTTGCTGATTTTCAATTTACCCACTTTATCCCCACATGCGTGGTAGTGCCCTATGCTCTCTAAGCTGTGTTTTTTAGATGTTTCAGGACACACCGTACACTTCTCCAGAGTGGCTGTTGGCAATTTACATCCCGCCCATCAGTGTAGCAAGGCTCCCATTTCTCCATGGCCTGTCCTGCATTTCTGGTTTTGACACTTTTTTCAGCATGGCCCTTTTGACCGATGGGAAGCGAGACTTCTTTGTAGCGCTGATTTGCCTTTCCAGGTTGCTTGGTTGGCCAAAAAGGGCGTATGCGTTTTTTCCTGAATATATTCAGGAAAAAACGCATACGCCCTTTTTGGCCAAGGGCATCATTGTCAACGTTTTGCCGCTTTTCATGTGCTTTAAAGGCGATTCGAATCTACCTCCTGAAATCTGTTTCCTGCAATTCTGCCTTGCTTTCAAATCCTCTTCTTTGCCTTCCCTCAATATATTTGTGGACGAGAGTTATCATTTATAACTCTGCAGGTTTGTGAATTGCAGTGCCCTGCAGCTCCATTTTACAAATCGCTTTTTTGAGAGCTGGCCGCAAAAGCGCAGGATGGCTTCAGGCCCTGTTCTGGTTCCGGGGGGCAGGCTGAGCCTGTGGTTAATTCTTCTTCCTGATGGGAAAATAGAGTGACCTGTGCCTGTCCCAACACCAAGAGCTAGTCTCTCATTGGTTCCCCGTCTTCCCGTTCATCCTCAGGACAAATTGCAACCTGTACGGAACAGGAGGTTAAAGGTGCTGATGCTCCAAGTAGGGAGATTGCTAGTAAAGTGGCTGGAATGGCCAACCCGAGCACAAGGAGATGAGAAATGAGGTGCGTTTTAGAAACCTTTCCCCATCACACGGTGTACCATCTTCTGGGTTTCTCATGCATGTTTTCGATGTAGGAAGATGCCCTTGAACCTGGAGATTTGGGACCCATGCGATGGGTAGCAGGCAGTATTACTTTAAAGGGTCTGCGTTTGCTCACCCAACCTCACCAAACCTCTCAGCCCCAAGAGTGTCCACCCTTATGTCTCATCCAGCTCTGGGTCTAGATATGGTCAATCCAGGTTGCATCACAGCCCCTGAACGAATTGTGTAAGAATTTCTCTCTCTTTCCCTGTCTTTGTTTCATGGCTTTTTAAAAGTAATTTATTTTTATAATGGGGTTTAGCTGCTTTTCACGCCTGTGTTTATGCCGCTTTACACCCACTTGACACACTAACAGAGAGATATCAATACATAGGTTTTAAGATTATTACTAGTCAGATATATTCTTGTGCGGTGAATCGGGCGTGTTGAGTCCAGTTCTCTGAGCAAGGAGTAGGTCTTGTCTATTCCATATTGGGTTTATGGAACGGTATCTGAGCTAATTTGAAACTCTTGTTTTATGTATCACCCCACCTCACCTTTCCCGTTAAGCAGCCATAGTGTGTTTTCTGCATGTGTGACTCTGTTCTGTTTCGTAATTCAGTTCATGTGTAACGGTTTTTACATTCCCTCTGTAAGTGACACCTTATGAGAAGTGTCCTTTTCTGTGTGACTTATTTCACGTAGAATCGTCGTACCTAAATCCACTCATCATGCTGCTACTAGCCTTATGACATTGATTTCATGGCTGAGTGATATTCCATTGTACGTAAGGACCACAACTTTTTTATCCATTTTTCGCTTTCCTGGGATATTTAAGGTGGAATGAAGTGGAGGTCCTTGTCAACAGAGCAGCCCTAAACTTTGGGGTGTTTGTGTCTTGCTGATTTTCAATTTACCCACTTTATCCCCACATGCGTGGTAGTGCCCTATGCTCTCTAAGCTGTGTTTTTTAGATGTTTCAGGACACACCGTACACTTCTCCAGAGTGGCTGTTGGCAATTTACATCCCGCCCATCAGTGTAGCAAGGCTCCCATTTCTCCATGGCCTGTCCTGCATTTCTGGTTTTGACACTTTTTTCAGCATGGCCCTTTTGACCGATGGGAAGCGAGACTTCTTTGTAGCGCTGATTTGCCTTTCCAGGTTGCTTGGTTGGCCAAAAAGGGCGTATGCGTTTTTTCCTGAATATATTCAGGAAAAAACGCATACGCCCTTTTTGGCCAAGGGCATCATTGTCAACGTTTTGCCGCTTTTCATGTGCTTTAAAGGCGATTCGAATCTACCTCCTGAAATCTGTTTCCTGCAATTCTGCCTTGCTTTCAAATCCTCTTCTTTGCCTTCCCTCAATATATTTGTGGACGAGAGTTATCATTTATAACTCTGCAGGTTTGTGAATTGCAGTGCCCTGCAGCTCCATTTTACAAATCGCTTTTTTGAGAGCTGGCCGCAAAAGCGCAGGATGGCTTCAGGCCCTGTTCTGGTTCCGGGGGGCAGGCTGAGCCTGTGGTTAATTCTTCTTCCTGATGGGAAAATAGAGTGACCTGTGCCTGTCCCAACACCAAGAGCTAGTCTCTCATTGGTTCCCCGTCTTCCCGTTCATCCTCAGGACAAATTGCAACCTGTACGGAACAGGAGGTTAAAGGTGCTGATGCTCCAAGTAGG